>NC_057798.1:547881909-547901031 GCF_018294505.1 Triticum aestivum | reverse complement strand
CGCCTCCTCCTCCTGCCTCACCTACTCCCCCTCCTCGTCCGCCTCCACCTCGTCCGCCTCCTACTCCTCCTCCGCATGGTACTCGACCTTTTTTTGCACGTTTTTACAGACGGGTGTCTAGACCCGCCGATCGTTTGCCTTCTTGGCGGTTGTGCCAACCAATGAAGGAGCGTCCACCGCTTTCACCGGTCGAGCAAGTTGATCATTGTACAGAGTTGTCACTTTTTTCAAACTTTCCTTTGGATTCTTGTTGCTACCTGTCATGTTTCAATCACCTGGTACGAAGAAGAACAAACCAATTAGTACAGATGATACAACTTGATGTAAATACAATAAATATATCACATATGAAGAATAAATGGAATTTTTACAATAATACATAGAGTTGTTGCACACACGAATACATAGAGTTGTTGCACACATGAATACATAGAGTTGTGACACACATACATAGAGTTCTCACACGATTACATGGAGTTGATAGAAATGAGGGTCAATATTAGGTGCAACATTTGGATCAGGGCTTTCATCATCGCTATCACGCCCGTTCATACATTCATCCTCAAAGTCTTCAGGGGGGCCCTCATCCTCATCTAGCCCCATGTGCCATCGCATAAGTAATGCCAAATCTCGAGGGTCAGAAACATCCTCATATTCATCCTCTGCATTATCCCAACAGCTACACTCTTCCAGTCATCTGTTTTCTTATGAATTTCAACAAATTTCTTCCATGCTTCACCATCCCGTGGATGTTGCATCTTTTTTGTATTGTACATCTTCCCTTCGGTGACCCATCTCATATATTGGGCAGTTTCCTCGGTCATACAAAGCCTCTAGGTCCTTTCTGTGAATGAATGATATGGAAGGATATTGACGGCAACTATGAGCTGCCTCTTGCTACCATCATCATCTATTACCTCAATATACCTAGAGGATTTGCACTTGACACAATAATTCGTATCTTTATGTTCATTTCTAAATAACATGCATCCATTGGGACAAGCATGTATTTGCTCATACGACATCTTAAGTGAACCGAGGATTTTGTTCGACTCGTACATGTTCTTTGGCAATATATTTTCTTTAGGCAATAGGCTAGCAATAACTGACAATAACTCATTGAAGCAAATTATGCTCATGTTATGGTTTGCCTTCAGGGCCATTAGGTGTGCAATGCCATCTAGTTGAGTAACCTCTGTATGGGCGTGAACGGGTTTCTGTGCTGCAAACAAAGTTGCATGATACTCTTTTGGGCTTTCTGGTGGCTCCTCGGAGTTTGGGTCCTCCCGCGGATCCGCACGGCGGATGTCATCAAACAGATTTTTAATCCGAGTATCATATTTTCTGGTGCATTGTCGCACCACCTCCGCCCTGGACTGTTCTGTCTCACCGTGAAAGATCCACCGGTAATAGTCTGGCGTAAACCCATACTTGCCTAAGTGTTTACTCATAGTAATCTTATCTCTTTCAGTCTGGTTATCACACTCCGTGCATGGGCACCGAATTCCACAAACTGGCGTTTCTCCAGCAAATACTAATTCCAGGAAATCATTGGTCTTCGACCTCCACTCAGGGGTCATACCCTCCATGTTGGGATGTCCGGTGTACATCCACTCATATTCTTCCATCCTCTCATATAAAGTGAAACACACACATAATTTTTTTTATGTAACAAGTGGTTCCATCAAGTTTTATGACATGCACTGAGCTATGTAATAGGTAAAGATAGGTCCTAATCCCACCCGAGAATGTGTAGGCTAGGTCCGCTTCCGTGCCATACTCCGACCCAAGACAAAATTTCGGCAGCACCTCCCCGCTATTCTCCAAATACACGTCTTAGCAATAAGCCAAGAGGATGTGTATCTAGAGAACAACAAGGAGACACTGTCAAAATTCTGTCTTGGATCGAAGTACATCATGAAAATGACCGCCTACACATCCTCGGGTTGTCCATGGAAAACATGGACAATTCAAAAGAGTTGAGGTTATAAATATGCAAAGACTTGCATATTTATAGATACAACCCTTCCGAATGGGAGACACCTCGGTTACACGACTATTTAGGTGATCTACAAATAATGAAAACCTACACATGAACGGGAAGAGATTACCCTTGAAGCATGCAACAGAATTCACTCTCTCTATTGTCAAAATAGATGCATGTCCTGCATGAAAGAATGAGTAGTGTCAATCATATGTCAATCATATCTCAACAACAACACCCACAACACACACACACACACAACACATCCACCCACCCACAAACCAACATCACTCACTGACACACACACATAAAAAGCACACACACACACACTATTCACTATGCATATATATACACCTTTTGTTATAATGGAGAGGGGGGAAACCCCTTTTGTTTAAAAAACGAGATTGAGTAGGGGCTCACCAACGGGGCAGGGGGCAACGTGGGAGGTGGATGCCAGACATAGTAGAGCTCGGTGGAGGGGATGCCGCGCCGGTTGTGCTCAATGAAGCTTGGCCGAGATGGTGGTGGTGGATGAGCTCGGTGGAGGTGGCGGTCGGGGGGCTCGGTGGAGGTGGAGGGGTCGGGGGAGGCACTCCCAGTGGCGGCGGCGGCGGCAAAGCTCGCCAGATGGGGTGGCAGCACTGAGGGGTAGCGGCGTATAGAGGGGGAACAGAGCAGGGGCGAGAGAAACAGAGAGAAGAGAGGAGTGAGCGCACACGAGGGGGAAATTTTGCATATGTCCCCGCGGGAAACATTTCCAAGAGCCAACCATAGTGGCACTCGGTAAAGGTCTTAACCTAGATCACGGGGGCTTTTTCGAGAGCCGCACCGACAGTGGTTACTGAGGGTTGGCCACCAGCCCTCGGTAATGGCCACATTTTTCGAGAGCCCTCTCGGCAAAGCATCTAACCTAGATCTTTTCTCCTTCGTGTGCATTCTCGATAATATGTATTATACTTTTTGTTGTTTTATTCCATTCTTGGCAAACAACCTTAGCACATCATAATTACCATCTTATGTTTTCTTTTTCAGATGGGCCTCACCCGATTCTAGAGACCGACACCCCTCCGGTGGCCCGGACGGTCTAGGGCGTTGTTCGACACCTAGCGGGGATAGGCCACGGGGAATAACTACTTCTTCGTGTTAGTGCATGTCATCGCGAGCCAAGTGTAGGCTCGTTCTGTCATGGCATCACCCACCGAAAACTCTGTCTCGTGGACGAACGCAGCCGGTCCTCGTCGTTCCTGCCCGTTTGTCTGGTTTGTGAGGCACATCACCCCTACATGCATATGCATGGGCCACAGGCATGTAGGTGTCGGTGTACTAGAATAGGGGTACCCTAGTACTCCGAACTTGTGCACGGGCAGTTGCAGCACCCCGCGGCAAGGCTTGCCGGGCGAACGCCAAGATCCTCCATGGTTCCCTTGGAGCCATTCAAGAACAAAGTATTTAAGCTCAGGAGACAAGGCCCCGGCAAGAGGAGCTTGCCGGGAAGGCCAACCAAGGCACGCCAAGGAACTTGTCGCGACGCGCCACGCGCTCCGGCAAGGCGACAAGGCCCCGGCAAGAGGAGCTTGCCGGGAAGACCAGCCCAGGTACCTCGAGGCCCGGTGAGCGACAACCTTCCGGACCCGACAAGATAACAGCAGCGGCAAGGCGCTTGCCGCGGCAGGCGGCCACTCTGTGCCCACGCTCCAGCGCATCCACCAACGTGTCGCCCTGGGGGCCTCTCCAGGCACGCGTGGCGGGAGGCTGTGCAGCCAGCGGTGCACAGTGGCATGCGAAGCTGACAGGATCGCCATCGTGGCGAACGGTGGTGCCCTTAACGGTCCTTTTCTGCATTGTTTGGGGTGACTCAGACGGGCATTTAATGCCCTTGTCCCCTGCCGTCAGGGTTAGGTAGGGTGCACTGTACAAATAACTGTACCAACCACCTCACTTTTTACATTTGTGCCCTTCTCTGCGTTGCCACCTGTCGGTGACCCCTTTAACGTATAAAAGGAGGCCCATGCGCAACGTAGAGGGGGTTCGGTCAGTTCGACTCGTTCGTGAGCCAGAAAACACTTAGCGCTCTCTCTAGGGCAAGAACACAAGATAATAGAACCAGACAAGCAGCAGTAGGAGTGTTATCTCTCCGGAGAGCTCCGGAGCTGGGTAAACTGCTCGTGTGCTTCGCCTCGATCTGCTCTTCGTGCGATCTCCGCCCCCCGCCGAACCGAAAGGGGCCCGGTCCGCCGGCCCCATAGGTGTTCGAGGATCAGTTTCCCCGACATCTTTGGCGCGCCAGGTAGGGGGCGTCGAGATTGTGTGAACCTGATCCGGCGTTCACATGAGCTAGATCTTCATTCCCTTCATCAACATGCCACCGAAGAAGAAGACTTCGGCGTCAGGCGCTCGGTCCACGTCACTTCCGCCACCGTTGGAGCAAACGGGTGGTGGAATGGACGCTGGCGGAAGAATGGACGTCGATGAGGAAGCTCATGATGTCGCTAGATCCAAGAACAAGGCTGCACAAACCTCGGCGACTGTACATGTTCCGCGCCATTCTCAGGAGGCGCAAGATTAACAGCGTCATGGCACTAGCAATGCCATACGCATGATAGGCCAAGACCAAGCTGGTGGATCTCGGGGCGCTCAAGACCAGCATGCACGCTAGCATGTTGGCACGAGCGGGGCACGGTCGCCTGGACGGGATACTGCTCCTTCTAACATAGTTAGAAGTTTGAGCACGTCCCGCTCCTCGCGCCGTCCGCCCCTGCCACCCACCACTCCAGCGGAAGCTTTGGCGCGAGCTCAACTTCTCCTAGATTACCCTCCGACGTCGGACAAGATCGACGAATGGAGGGCCACCATTCAGAGTCTCATCGGCTACGCCAATGATGACACTCCACGGCGGCCGAGCGTGTCGCCGCCGCGGCAGGGTTGCCGGGCGCGAGCCGGTGGCGACGAAACGGGTGGAGGTGCAACTACCATGCAATCACCACCCCAAAGGCCAAGATCGCCGACTCGCCAGATCCACCTCGACAGCGACTCCACTGCATCGTCTGATCCACGAGCTCGTCGCGATCAACGCCAAGTCCTTCATGATCGGCAACAAGAAGACGCTCGAACTCGCATCGAGCGCCGAAGAGAAGCGCGACGTCAATCCGACAAGCGTGCTGGGCCCTCTGATGACATGCATGCGCCAGGGGAACCAGGCGATCTGCCGTACGCGGTAGGTTGCCCTGCGTTCACTCGTGAGCTGCGGCAAGTCTAGTGGCCCAGCACGAAAAACTTCAAGCCAGACGTACCGGAGAAGTACGACGGCAAGACGCATCCGTCAGAGTTCCTCACCATCTACACCATCGCGGTGCAGGCTGCTGGGGGACGGGATGACAAGATCCTTGCCAACTACTTCCCACTGGTGCTCAAGCCCAACGTCAGATCTTGGCTCATGCACTTGCCGGACAACTCAATATCCTCTTGGGCTGATCTGTGCCATCAATTCGTCGGCGCCTTCACAGGTGGACACAAGCCTCATGGCCAGGAGAGTGATCTTCATCTGCTCGCTCAGAAGGAAGGAGAGCCCCTGCGCAAGTACATTCAGAGATTCAGCAGTGTGCAGCACAACATCCCAGATGTCCACCCTGCCGCGGTGATCAGCGCGTTCCATCAGAACGTGCGGAACCGCAGGATGCGGGAGGAAATGGCGATGTGCAAGATCAGGGACGTCAGTGAGTTATATGCACTAGCCGACAAGTGTGCACGTGCTGAGGAAGGGAGGAGACTCCCCGGAGAGAATGTAGGAGCGGGAGGATCTGACAGTGAAGATGCTGCCCCGGCAAGGAAGAACCAGCGGCGGAACAACAGAAGGAGGAAAGGCAAAGAGGTGCTAGTTGTTGAGCAGTCCGGCAACGGTGGTGGCGCCAAGGAAGCCAAAGCTGGTGACTCCGGCAAGGAGGTTGCCGCGGAGGTGGCGGTCGCCGACAAGCAGGACGACACCAACAAGCAGTATTGCAAGATCCACCGCACCAAGGGCCATGATCTCCAGAACTGTAAGAAAGTCGAGCAGCTTGTTGAGCAACAGAAAGCTGAATATGAGCGGCGCGACAAGGAGAAGGCCCAGGAAGGTGCTGGGGGATCCGGCAAGAAACGTTCCGGTCGAGGAGGACGCCGTGGCAAGGCCAAGCAGCGGCAAGGAGACAGACCTCCCCACGGCTGCGACAAGGATGAAGATGACGACGACGATGAAGACATGGATGACGAGGAGACTGATGAGCAGGAGTTCCAGAAAGCCACAGAGGTCCTGTGCGTTGACGGTGGTGCTTCTCTGCATACCTCGCACCGTCAGCTCAAGCAGTGGGTGCGGGAAGTTAATGTAGCAGAACCACCCGTCGAGTCACGCAAGCCTCTGAAATGGTCCGGCACGCCTATCATCTTTGATATTGAGGACCACCCGGATCGCATAACTGCGGTCGGGTGCTTGCCGATGTTGGTTTCACCAACAATCCGCAACCTCAAGGTCACTAAGATGCTAGTTGACGGCGGGGCCGACTTGAACCTGATCTCCTCCGTGGTGCTCCAGAAACTCCAGATCCCTGACAGCGAGCTCGAAGAGACCGGTACATTTCAAGGAATCAACCCGGGAAGGAGCAAGCCGAAGGGAAAGATCACGTTGCCGGTAACATTTGGCAGCGAGCTGAACTTCAGGACTGAGAGGGTCACGTTTGACGTTGCCGACTTTCCATTACCTTACAATGGAATCCTTGGCCGTCCGGCACTCGCCAAGTTCATGGCAGCCTCTCACTATGCGTACAATGTACTGAAAATGCCAGGCCCGATAAGTGTCATCTCTGTCCCTGGCGACAAGAAGGATGCTCTTATCTGTGCCGACAAGATCTGCCGAGAAGCAGCAGCCGCAGCAGAACACAAGACACTTGCCGCTGAAGCTCCCGGGGGGAAGAAGAAGAACAAGTCCGGCAAGAGCTCTGATGCCCACTCCGGCAAGCGCACCTCTTCGGAGTGCTGCGCTAACGTCGAGGACGCACCATCGAGCTCCACCGGCAAGTGTAAGAAGGCAATGGCAGCTCCACCTGAGACCAAGAAGGTGTCCGCCAAGGAGGATGGCGCTGGTGGTACCTTCACCATCAGCGCCACTCTTGACCCCAAATAGGAAAGCGTGCTCGTTGCTTTCCTGCGGGCGAATGTCGACGTGTTTGCATGGCAACCGTCTGATATCCCCAGTGTTCCCAGGAAAGTAATTGAGCACCACCTTGCCGTCTGTCCTCATGCGCGGCCCGTCAAGCAGAGAGTCAGGAAGCAGGCAGTGGAGCACCAAGAATTCATCGCAGAAGAAATCAAGAAGTTGGAAGTAGCAGGCCTTGTCAGAGGAGTGCTCCATCCCACGTGGTTGGCCAATCCTGTTGTTGTGCGCAAGGCTAACGGGAAATGGAGACTCTGTATTGACTTCACTGATGTTAATAAAGCTTGTCCCAAAGACCCATTTCCCTTGCCGCGCATTGACCAGATTGTTGACTCCACAGCCGGATGTGATTTGCTTTCATTTCTTGATGCATACTCAGGATACCATCAGATCTTCATGGCAGAAGAGGATGAAGAGAAAACCGCATTTATCACCCCGTGTGGCACGTACTGCTTCGTACGGATGCCTTTCGGTTTGAAGAATGCTGGTTCAACATTCGCAAGGGTAGTCCACCATGCTTTTGAGCCGCAAATGCACAGAAATGTGGAAGCTTACATGGATGACATAGTGGTCAAGAGCAAGAACAGGGCGACCCTGATTCAAGATTTAGACGAGACATTTGCAAATCTGCGCAAGATCAACCTCAAGCTTAACCCCGAGAAATGCGTGTTTGGAGTCCCTTCCGGCAAGCTTCTCGGGTTCTTCGTGTCTCAGCGGGGAATTGAAGCCAATCCCGACAAGATCAAGGCCATTGAGCAGATCGAAGCACCAAAGCGCGTCAAGGATGTACGAAGGCTTGCCGGTTGCGTGGCTGCTCTCAGCAGGTTTATCTCTAGATCTGCTGAGCGCGCCCTGCCATTTTTCAAAATTTTGAAAAAGGCAGGTCCAATGAAATGGACTCCGGAGGCGGAGGCTGCGCTGCAGGACTTGAAGAGATACCTGTCCTCCACTCCAACACTTGTCGCACCTAAGCCGCAAGAGAAGTTGCTGCTGTATATAGCGGCAACCAATCAAGTGGTTAGTGCTGCATTAGTGGCGGAGAGAGAGGCAGATGATGAGCCAGCAACCACGGCAGATGCATCCAGCGACAAGCAGGGGGCTTCGCCGACAAGCTCTGGTCCCGACAAAGATGGATCTGCGCAGGAGCATGATAAGATGCAGAAGAGAATGGTGCAATGTCCAGTTTACTTTGTCAGTTCCCTTCTGCAGGGGGCTAGATCAAGGTACTCTGGTGTACAGAAGTTGCTTTTCGGCCTCCTCATGGCCTCAAGAAAGCAGCGCCATTACTTCCAAGCACATGAAATCACAGTCATCACTCGCTTTCCGCTGAAGAGGATACTACAAAATCCAGAAGCAACAGGCAGGATTGTCGAGTGGGCGCTGGAACTGTCAAGCTTTGGCCTCAAGTTTGAGAGCACTTCAACTATCCAAAGCAGAGCATTGGCAGAGTTCATAGCAGAGTGGACGCCATCCCCAAATGAAGAAATTCCAGAGACGAGCATCCCCGTCAAAGATGCAAGCAGAGAGTGGCTGATGTACTTTGATGGTGCCTTCTCGCTGCAAGGCGCTGGTGCGGGCGTGCTGCTTGTCACACCCACCGGAGAGCACCTCAAGTACGTAGTCCAGATGCACTTTCCCAAGGAGCAAGCAACCAACAATACTGCAGAGTATGAAGGATTGCTTGCCGGTCTCAGAATCGCAGCAGACCTTGGGATCAAGAAGCTCATTGTCAGGGGTGACTCACAGCTTGTCGTCCGCCAAGTGAACAAGAACTACCAGAGTCCATTGATGGAAGCATATGTTGATGAAGTGAGGAAGCTAGAAGAGCACTTTGACGGCCTACAGATGGAACATATCCCGAGAGCTCAGAATGACATTGCTGATGGCCTGTCAAAGTGCGCCGCACTAAAGTTACCTGTGGAACCAGGGATCTTTGTGCTCAAGTTGACTCAACCATCCGTAACACCCTCAATTAGACAAAGCAAGAAGAGGAAGTTGGTTTCTGGCGACTACTTTCCGGCAGAGCTCCCCGAAGCCGCCGCCAAGAAAGTCCCCAAGATCAACACCAAGAATGCTGAGGGGCAGTCTGCTCCGGCAAACCTTATGATTTGTTCCGTTGAAGCAGACGCTCCCGACAAGTTTTGCTCCGGCAAGCTTGCCGGGGAACATCAAGCTCCGGCAGGGCCGCAAGTCCTTGCCGTAGAAGAGGATGTTCCTGCAGCAGCAGATGTGCCTTTAGTCCTTGTTGTCGAGCCACAAGCTCCAGCATGGGCACAGCATATTGTCCATTTCCTTCAGACAGGAGAACTTCTCGAAGAGCAAGAAGAAGCGGAAAGAGTAGCCCGGCAGTCAAGTATGTACCAGTTTGTTGATAGCATACTGTACAGAAGAAGACTCAACGATGTGAAATTGAAGTGTATTTGCCGAGAAGATGGACAAAAGCTGTTGGCAGAGATACATGGAGGCATATGTGGCCACCACAAGGCGCAAGGGCACTTGCCGGCAAAGCTTTCCGGCAAGGTTTCTTTTGGCCGACAGCCCTCCAGGATGCAACTGCACAAGTAACCAAGTGTGAAGCATGCCAGTTCCACTCCAAACAGATACACCAGCCAACTCAAACTCTCCAGACGATCCCTTTATCCTGGCCATTTTTGGTCTGGGGGCTCGATATCCTCGGCCTCTTCCCCCGAGCTGTCGGGGGCTTTGAGTACTTGTACGTCGTAATCGACAAGTTCACAAAGTGGCCGGAAGTGCAGCCAGTGAGGAAGGTGACAGCACAGTCAGTAGTCAAGTTCTTCAGGTCAATTGTTTGCCGTTTCGGGATCCCTAACAGGATTATCACCGACAACGGCACACAATTCACGAGCCGCACCTTCATGCAGTACGTCCAAGACCTTGGCGCCAAGGTCTGCTTCGCTTCTGTTGCTCATGCAAGAAGCAACGGTCAAGCAGAGAGGGCAAATGCTGAAGTGCTGCGCGGGCTCAAGACCAGAACTTTCGACAGGCTGCACAAGTGCGGAAGAAACTGGATCGAGGAGCTGCCGGTGGTTCTTTGGTCGATCAGAACAACTCCAAATCGAGCCACTGGCCAGACACCTTTCGCTCTAGTCTACGGAGCAGAGGCAGTTCTCCCCATGGAACTCGTATACGGATCGCCTCGAGTGCTCGCTTATGATGAGCTTGAGCAAGAACAGCTGCGACAAGACGACGCGCTGCTCCTTGAGGAAGATCGTCTTCAGGCTGCTGTACGAGCTGCTCGATACCAGCAAGCTTTGTGCCGCTATCATAGCTGCAAAGTTAAAGCCAGAAACTTCAAGGAAGGCGACCTTGTTCTTCGGCGCGTTCAGTCCGCCAAGAATTCCAACAAGTTGACGCCGAAGTGGGAAGGCCCTTATCGGGTGAGACGAGTCACAAGGCCCGGCGCTGTCCGCCTTGAGACCGAAGATGGCATTCCGGTGAGCAACTCCTGGAACATAGAACATCTTCGTAAGTTTTTCCCGTAGGGCGCGGTTGCCGGAACCCCGTTCCGGCAACCACCTTTTGTACAAGTTTTGCCGCTGTTGCATGTAATCCTTTGTACAAAGCCGGGCGCAGATCCCGTGCATAAAAAGAACCCCATGTGCTCCGCACAACTTGTCAATTTCATGCATTAGTTTCTTTCTTGCATGCGATTATCTGACACTTTGTGCAGCACCTACATCCGGTAAGCAGTGACGAGCCAAAGAGCTCCATATTATTATTTTCTCTTCTTTCTTCTTTTTTAACAAAGGAAAAGAAGGTTCCTTCGCACACAAGTTTGCCGGGGGGGAAGGAGAAGATTGTGGTATGGACCAGGCGTCGCTCAAGCAAAATTTTGCCTTGCCGGGAAGCAAATGACAGAAAAGCTAAGTTGTCAAAGTTTGAGCAATCACTTTTTAAATTTTTGAGTTATCTTCCTCGAACGACCCTGCTTTGTATGGAAAACCTGTGCGCGGAGGAACCAACTCGTGGCTAGCTGCGCCCTTACTTTGTTTCGAGTCCGCTCAACAACTTAAGTGTGCTGCATCTAGTCGCGACAAGGTTTCTTGTCGGAAGCGGCGCCGCCAGCAGGCTGCTGAAGTTCCGCACTCACCGCTCGCGGCTCGGGTGCCTGCGCCGACAAGTTCCCTAGAAGTGTAGGGTAAAAACATACAAAGAAAGGAATCTAGTAGAGGAAATAACATAGCAATTGATAACAGAAATAAAGTTATATTACAAGATAACTTGTCGCAGCTCTAACAGAATGTTTTCATAACATGATTAGCAGCGGCAAGGGAAAAGAAGAAATGGAGGGCCTAGTCTACGCGTCCGCCCTCGACCCTCTTGATCTCGCTCACCTTGTCCACAATGGGTGCAACAAGGGCCTTGAGTGCATCCAGATCGGCGTCAGGCGGC
This sequence comes from Triticum aestivum, assembly GCF_018294505.1. Classification (NCBI taxonomy): domain Eukaryota; kingdom Viridiplantae; phylum Streptophyta; class Magnoliopsida; order Poales; family Poaceae; genus Triticum; species Triticum aestivum. The sequence goes on along the minus strand of NC_057798.1, from coordinate 547,889,452 downwards.
AAGGACCTAAGGACGTTGGTGAAGCTGAGGCCTGGATTGCGGAAGGCCACCTTCATCAGCACCTTCTGGAGAACCCCGGCGCAGATTTTGCGCGACTCGTCGGCCAGCTACTTCGGGATCCTCTCCCGGAGCCGCTGGAGTGCCGTCGCAACGCCCTTGAAGAACAGGCTGAGCTTGGCGCTGGGTTGAAGACTCTCGTCGGAAGGATACCCAAAGTCCTCCATCCCCAGCTGCGCCAGCTCCTCGTTGATGACTGCGGCAATGTTCACTAGACCCTCGGTCCAGTGCTCCACAGTGTCTCTGAACGAGTTCTGGGTAACTGCAATGCTCTCCAGCAGCGCCGCGTCAGCCTTGACCTTCTCTGACAAGGTCTTCTCCCGCTCCTTGGCAGCCTCCAGCGTCTGCGTCAGCGTGGCCAGCTTCAGCTCCAGGTCTGCTTTGGAATCCTTGGCGGCGCTAAGCTCCTTGCCCCTCTCAGCGAGAAGACCTTGCAGCTCACCGTGGGCGGTAGCATCCTTCTCACGCTCATGCTTGAGCGCGGCAAGCTCCTCGCCGCTCTTCCCAATGTCAGCCTCCAGCTGCGCCACCTTCTCCTCCAGCTCTTTCTTGGCGGCCTCTGCAATTGCCGCAGCGTCCTTTGCCTCCTTGAGCGCCTCACCAAGTGCTTGCTCGCGCTCGGCGAGCTCTTCCTCGTAGCTGTCGAGGTTGGCCTTCCGCTGCACTAATTCGCCTTCCCGCGCAGACTGCTTCTCGGCGGCCAGCCTTTGCTCCTCTTCAGCTTCGGCCTTCACGAGAAGGAAGGCCGTGCGCTCCTTGTCGAGTCGCTCCCGCTCCTGTGCCAGGGACCGGAGAGCCTCTTGATTGTGGCCCCGGAGCTCCTCCACGCGCTTCTCCATATCAGCTCCCGCTTTCGCGACAAGCGCTTCCCGGGAAGCTAGTTTGGCTTGCCGGGCGCGGTAGAGTGACAGCAGCTTCCGCAACAGCTGCTCCTCCTCAGGCTCGCCACTGCTGCTGCCGGGCGCGTCAACCAACGACAGTCCGGCCGAGGAGAGCACCTCCTCATCAAAAGTCTCCCCCTCGACCGGCGCCCTGGAGCTCGACGCCCAGGGTAGCTTGATGAAGATGTCGTCGCCGACCTTCAAGTAGGCGCCGGGCTGGGGCTCCTCGGAGCCCGGCTCCGCAGAAGCGGCAGAGGGATCGGCGGTCGGTGCAGCGCCTGGCGCTCCTGTGGCCTCAGGGTCGTTAGTGCGATCACCCGACCCCTCGCCGGCTTCTGCGGCGGCAGCCTTGGTGGCCTCCTCGCCGGCGGCCTCGTCAGCACCGGCCCCTTCCTCGCCGGCGCCCTCTGTCTCCATTGGCTCAGCCGCAGATGGGTCTGAAGAACGAAGAAGGGAGAAAAATCAATCAAAAATCCAAGGGAAGAAAATCAGAAGAAGAAGAACCCAAGGGAAAGTTTCTGGGCAAGTGGATTACCTGTGCCAAGATCTGCAGTTGCGGCCTCGGTCGCCGCAGGATCAACGGTGCCGTCCCTCGCCGGAGAGTTCCCCCTTGCCGGAGAGTGCTCCCTTGCCGGGGACTCCTCCCTTGGCGGCGCAGTCAAAGCAGGTGGCACTTCGGGACCAGCTTCCAGACGCTCCTGATGTGACTGCTCTGCTCCTGCACAAATCAACAAGCAAGATATCAAACAAAGAAAAAGCACTCATGCGCGCCCGACAGCAAAGAAAAAACTATGAACTTACGCTGGGGGCTGCGCTGGGGGCTGCTTTGAGGAGTGATTGTCGGGCCCGTCAAGGTGGTCTCGGACCCACCCCCTATTGACACGGTGCGGTCATCTTCGATGACGATCACCGCGGCCTTGGCCCTCTTCGCCGCTCTCTGGGCCAGCGTCCTGAAAAGAAAGGAGTCTAGATTGAAGCAAGTCAGATACAAGATAAAAAACAGCAAAATTGAAGAACTATAAGAGCACCAAAGAAGCTTACTCTTCTTCCTCCTCGTCGGAGCTGAGCGTGGAAAGATCGAAGTCCGGCTCCCCTCTAGTGCGGCGAGGCGGAGGAGTAGGATCCCTTGCCCGCTTGGCGGGGGACGGTGGCGGTGGCCCGGGAAGATCCCGCTCCAGTTTCCGTTGCTGCGTGAGACGCTCCCGCAGCAACATGACTTGCCGCGGTAGAGCGTGTCACGCGGCTTGGTGGCTGTTGAGCCGGCTGCCGCCCCGCTACGTCCGCGGCCCTGCGAAGACGCCTTCTTGGCGGGGCCGAGGGCTCCGCCTGCGGCAAGCCTTCCGAGGGCTCGGGCTCTTCCTCGCCGGCCTCGCTCGGCTCGGCTTCAGAACCGGCAAGCTCTTCCTCGCCAATGAACTCCGCGCGCTCGGCAAGGTTTGCCGCCTCTGCAGCCTCCGCCTCCTCCACAGCGAACCCAAACACGCTCGCGGCAGCTGCGGCCGCAACCTCTTCCGCCCTAGTGGCGATGCGCTGCAGCTCCTCGTTGGTGGTGTCACGGGTGAGGCTTTTCTGCTCATCAGCATGGACCGGCACCTCTTCCAAGTTGTCGAAGAACGCTTACACGACGTCATTCACAGGCTCTTGCCAAGTTGGAACGATTCCGTGTGAATCACACAACGGCATCATGGCGCGAATCCGATCAAGCGAAGAATTGTTGCATAATGGGACAACGCCCCTCGGCAGCGTGAATGGGTGCTGGGGGTCACGTTTGAACAACTCCAGGAGCATTGCATCCAGCTCCAAGACGGTGAAGTTGTAGTTGAGGCCCGGCCGCAGCCTCATGATGTCCGCCGAGTTCTTGAATTCCCAGGCGGGCCTCCCCCTCTCCTGCAGGGGGGCGATGCGGCGGCGGAGGAAATCTGCGCCTACAGCGCCTACAGTGAGCCCGGCAAGCCTGAGGCGAAGGATCCTAGTAATGGAGATCTTCAGCCTCTCGTCTTCTGGGGCCACGTTGCTCCAGTCATTGCCGCGCACTATTGGAGTTTGGCGCACGGCGGTGAAGGGCTGCGGATTCTCCTCGACAATCCAGCACCACTCCGCTCTCCACTCATCCCACTTGCTGCAGAGCTCACCCTCCAAGTACGCCTCCTTCTTGCCGACTCTCGAGATCCAGGCAATCCCTCCGGCAAGCGGCTCTCCTCTCTCTACCCGAGGTATGAAGTAATGGCGGAAAAGGGCAACACTGGGTGGACTCCGACAAAGTTTTCGCACAAATGTGCGAAAACTGCCATGGTCAGAACGGCGTTGGGGGTGAAGTCAAGGAGGCGGAAGCCGTATGTGTTCATGATATCGCAGAAGAACTCCGAGAAGGGCGGGCAGAGCCCGCAATAGAAGAATAGCGCAAAGAATGGGTACCCGTTTGGAGCCAGCTCTGAAGCAGCGGCCGGGAGTACCCTCGTGCACGGATGCGCATGCGTCTCCGTCGCCCAAAAGAGGTAGAAGTGCTCCCTCAGCTCCTGCACACCGAGCTGAGGGGAGAAGGTCGCCCGCTCCTTCCGTAGCGCCGCGAGCCGCTGCGCCTCGGCCGACTTCACGCCTTTTCCCTTGTCGGCTTTCGAGGCCATGGCGGAGGTGCTGAGGGAGGTCGACGGCATGGTGATGCTGGTGGCAATGGGGGGCGGAGCGCTGCTCTCTCGGCTTCGAGAAGAAGGGGGGAGCGGCGGAGGTTCGTGAAGATGAAGTAGCAGCAACCAGCGAGGGGGAACGAACTGCCCCTGTTTCCTCTGCTTATAAAGAGGGACGGGGCGGACGTTTCGCCCTTCCGAATAAACAACCACCCATGATCTCTCCCACGATGCCGCATTCAACGCGTGCCATTAGGGGAGAGCGCGGTGGATATGGAGCGAGATTCGGTGTGGCCCAGCCCGCGTGTGCCCGTGCCCTGTCTTGGGCCTGGCCCAACAGCGCTCGGCACCGTGTCTGGCCCACGCCCGGGGGCTCCTGTCGGTGTACTAGAATAGGGGTACCCTAGTACCCCGAACTTGTGCACGGGCAGTTGCAGCACCCTGCGGCAAGGCTTGCCGGGCGAACGCCAAGATCCTCCATGGTTCCCTTGGAGCCATTCAAGAACAAAGTATTTAAGCTCAGGAGACAAGGCCCCGGCAAGAGGAGCTTGCCGGGAAGGCCAACCAAGGCACGCCAAGGAACTTGCCGCGACGCGCCACGCGCTCCGGCAAGGCGACAAGGCCCCGACAAGAGGAGCTTGCCGGGAAGACCAGCCCAGGTACCTCGAGGCCCGGTGAGCGACAACCTTCCGGACCCGACAAGATAACAGCAGTGGCAAGGCGCTTGCCGCGGCAGGAGGCCACTCTATGCCCATGCTCCAGCGCATCCACCAACGTGTTGCCCTGGGGGCCTCTCTAGGCGCGCGTGGCGGGAGGCTGTGCAGCCAGCGGTGCGCAGTGGCATGAGAAGCTGACAGGATCGCCATCGTGGCGAACGGTGGCGCCCCTAACGGTCCTTTTCTGCACTGTTTGGGGTGACTCAGACGGGCATTTAATGCCCTTGTCCCCTGCCGTCAGGGTTAGGTAGGGTGCACTGTACAAATAACTGTACCAACCACCTCACTTTTTACATTTGTGCCCTTCTCTGTGTTGCCACCTGTCGGTGACCCCTTTAACGTATAAAAGGAGGCCCATGCGCAACGTAGAGGGGGTTCGGTCAGTTCGACTCGTTCGTGAGCCAGAAAACACTTAGCGCTCTCTCTAGGGCAAGAACACAAGATAATAGAACCAGACAAGCACCAGTAGGAGTGTTATCTCTCCGGAGAGCTCCGAAGCTGGGTAAACTGCTCGTGTGCTTCGCCTCGATCTGCTCTTCGTGCGATCTCCGCCCCCCGCCGAACTGAAAGGGGCCCGGTCCGCCGGCCCCATAGGTGTTCGAGGATCAGTTTCCCCGACAGTAGGGGTGCCCTCCCCCCTCGGGAGGTCTCTAGATTGACCATCCATTCGGTGGCCCCGATGGTCTAGGGCGTTGTACGGCACCGAGAGGGTGTAGGCCATGGTGAATAACTGCTTCTTCGTGTTAGTTCATGTCATCGCGAGATGACAGACCAAGTCTAGGCCCATTCTGTCACGGGATCACCCACTGAAGACTCTGTCTCGAGGACGAACGCAGCCAGTCCTCGACGTTCCCGCCCCGTGTGTGTGGTTTGTGAGGCACGTGCCACCTCAAGGATGTGCGTTGCTTATTCAAATAGCACACCACCCCTGCATGCATATGCATGGGCCAGACGCATGTAGGGGTGCCCCCCCTCGGGCGGTCTCTAGATCGAGCACCCATCCGGTGGCCCCGGCGGTCTTGGGCATTGATCGGCACTGAGAGCGTGTAGTCCATGGTGAATAACTGATTCTCCGTGTTAGTGCATGTCATCATGAGATGACAGACCGATTCTAGGCCCGTTCTTCGAGATAGTTTATGGGTATCGAGAGGGAATGTGTTCGGTTTTGCAGGAAGGGCAGGTCATGTTGCTCCGTTGGCCTCAAAACTTCTTGTGCTCACAAAGGAGGCCATCGCATGTATATGCATGGGTCATACGGTGGCCCTTGCGGTCTAGGAAGTTGACTGACACCGAGAGCAGGGTAGGCCATGGTCAACAACTGCTTCTTCTCATGTTTATTACCTTACACTCTTTAAAGTTCTCTCTCGGTGCCAGTCTAGGAAGTTGACCGGCACCGAGAGAGGGGGTAGGCCACGGTGAACAACTGCTTCTTCTCATGTTTATTACTTTACACTCTTTAAAGTTGAGTTTTGAACAAATCTAACCCAAAAACCATATATATATAAGTGCATCAAAAGTCTTTTATCGAAAAAATTCATCAAAAGTCATGGCATTTTCAAACTTTGGTCGTAAAAACATATGATCATATACAAAAAAGAGAGTGCCAAAAAAACACAAAGAGAAGGAAAACAAAAAATTAGAGAAGTTGTTACCGAGGGTCAATTATCGGCTCTCGGTAATGGTCACTTTTTTCGAGAACCCCTCTCGGTAAAGCATCTAACCTAGATATTTTTCCTTCTTGTGCATTCTCGATAATATGTATTATACTTTTTTGTTGTTTTCTTCTATGCTTGGCAAACAACCTTACCACATCATAATTACCATCTTGTGTTTTCTTTTTTAGATGGGCCTCGCCCGGTTCTAGAGACTGGCACCCCTCCGGTGGCCCCAACGGTCTAGGGCGTTGTTAGGCACCTAGAGGGGGTAGGTTACGGGGAATAACTACTTCTTCGTGTTAGTGCATGTCATCGCAAGATGACAAACCAAGTCTAGGCCCGTTCTGTCACAGGACCACCCACCTAAGACTCTATCTCGTGGACGAACGCAGCCGGTCCTCGACGTTCCCGCCCGTCTGTGTGGTTTGTGAGGCATGTGCCACGTCAAGGATGTGTGTTGCTTATTCAAATAGCACACCATCCTTGCATGCATATGCATGGGCCACACGCATGTAGAGGTGCCCTCCCCCTCGGGCAGTCTCTAGATCGAGCACCCATCCGGTGACCCCGGAGGTCTAGGGCGTTGTTCGGCACCGAGAGAGGGGCTAGGCCACGGTCAACAACTGCTTCTTCTCATGTTTATTACTTTACACTCTTTAAATTTCTCTCTCAGTGCCGGTCTAGGAAGTTGACCGGCACCGAGAGAGGGGGTTGGCCATGGTCAACAACTGCTTCTTCTCATGTTTATTACTTTACACTCTTTAAAGTTCTCTCTTGGTGTCAGTCTAGGAATTTGACCAGCACCGAGAGAGGGGGTAGGCCACGGTCAACAACTGCTTCTTCTCATGTTTTTTACTTTACACTCTTTAAAGTTCTCTCTCGGTGCCGGTCTAGGAAGTTGACCAGCACCGAGAGAGGGGGTAGGCCACGGTCAACAACTGCTTCTTCTCATGTTTATTACTTTACACTCTTTAAAGTTCTCTCTCGGTGCCGGTCTAGGAAGTTGACCGGCACCGAGAGAGGGTGTAGGCCACGGTCAACAACTGCTTCTTCTCATGTTTATTACTTTACACTCTTTAAAGTTGAGTTTTCAACAAATCTAACCCAAAAACCATATATATATCTATGAGTGCATCAAAAGTCTTTTATCGAAAAAATTCATCAAAATTCATGGCATTTTCAAACTTTGGTTATAAAAACATATGAAATATCAGATACAAAAAAGAGAGTGCCAAACAAAAACACAAAGAGAAGGAAAACAAAAAATTAGAGCAGTTGTTACCGATGTTTCTGAGAGCCCCTCTCGGTAAAGCATCTAACCTAGATCTTGTCCCTTCCCCTTTTACCGAAGGTCATTTGTCGGTTCTCGGTAATGGTCACTTTTTCCGAAAGCTCCTCTCCATAAAGCATGTAACCTAAATCTAGAGTTGATTTCTTTTCCGAGAGCCACACCGACAAGCACTGGGTAAAGATGATGTTGACTACTTAAGCATATTCCCTCTGTTTTTTCTTCTCTCCTCTTCTCCCCATCAACCGGCGCCCCTCCACTCCTCTCCTCTCCTCTGCTTCCGACCGACCGGCACCCCTCCACCGGCCGGCTCCCCCTCTAC
>NC_057798.1:547744971-547881459 GCF_018294505.1 Triticum aestivum | reverse complement strand
CGAGCTCCTCCCTCTGGTGAGCCCCCCTCCTCCTCTCCATGTGTGCATAGATAACTTGATAAATGAATGCATAGATAGATGGATGGATTGATAGATGGATGCATAGATAGATGGATGGATTGATAGATGGATGGATGGATGCCATGTAGATACATTTTTTCTTTATCAAAAGAAAAAATGTAGATAATTGTTGATAATGTTGTATGCATGGATTCTATGTGTGGATGTATGTATGGATTTTTTGTTGTTTGTCAAAAAACGTCTTATATTATGGGATGGAGTAGTAATTTTTATCTTGAGCGAGTGACGATCATATGCATTTGACCGATGAGATACGTGAGAGAGTGTCGATGAGAGTTGTTCTTGGAGGAAGAAAAATCAACTTTTGAGCGATGACGGTTGATCTGTGTGAGCTCCTCATGTTATATCTTGATAATGCATGAGGGGCTCTCCTGGCTCGACCATCACCGAAAGTTGAAATACCCGTGAGAGTGTCCACCATATATACCACCAGCAGCGAGAGTGTCCACCGTATAGACGTGAGAGAGTGTCAATGAGAGTTATTCTTGGAGGACGAAAAATCAACTTTTGAGTGATGACGGTTGATTTGTGTGAGCTCCTCATGTTATATCTTCATAACGCACGAGGGGCTCACCTAGCTCAACCATCACCGAAAGTTGAAATACCCGTGAGACAGTGTCCACCATATATACCACCACCAGTGAGAGTCTCCACCATATATACGTGAGAGAGTGTCGATGATAGTTGTTATTGGAGGAAGAAAAATCAACTTTTGAGCGATGGCGGTTGATTTGTGTGAGCTCCTCATGTTATATCTTGATAACGCACGAGGGTCTCACCCAGCTCAACCATCACCGAAAGTTGAAATACCCGTGAGAGAGTGTCCACCATATATACCACCACCAGAGAGAGTGTCCACTATATATACCACCACCAGCGAGAGTGTCCACCTTATGTTCAACTCTTTAGTCCCGGTTTGTAATAGAACCGGCACTAATGTGACCATTAGTGTCGGTTCCAACGGCTAGCTGGGCTACTCTCATTAGTACCGGTTCGTGGAAAACCTTTAGTACCGGTTTGTGCCACGAACCGGTACTAAAGAGGTGGTGGCAGGCCGGTGTCAGGCTGCGGCCCCACCATGACCTATAGTACTGGTTCGTGCCACGAACTGGGACTAGAAGTTCACCTTTAGTCTCGGTTCATGTAACCAACCAGGACTACAGATATCACTATATATAGTGCTTCTTCCAGCCCGAGTCGAAGCCCTCTATTTTTTCCCTCCTCTCTGTATTCTTCCCCTCTTGCTCGAGCTCCCACCTCCATTTTTGCCAAAATTTTCCAACATTTGAAGGCACCCCATCCATCCAAGTGATCCCAAAGGTTAGCAACTCTATCCTTTCATCTCTCATTGCTACATTAGCCTTGCAATGCTCTATAAGTATAGTGATTTGTGGGTTTTTAGTTTGGGAGGAATTGTATGTTGTAGTTTATTTGATTTATATGCAATTTGAGGTCAAAATAACTCTTAGTTTGCATATGTAGGTGTTGTTTACTTAGTGCCTTCCCGTCTCCGTCCTAACCATCATCAATCGCCTGCACCGTCTCGTCGCCGGCACCACCTTGTTGTGAGCCTCTTGTTCTTATCTTTTTAATATAAGAAAAAAATCATGTTTGTGTTATTTAGATATATAGTTACTAGTATAATTATCTTACCTGTACATTGTTTGTTATACATAGTGCCATGGTTTTGATATCCGTCCCCGTCGGCCCTCATCCGGGTTATGATCCGGATGTGGTATATTCTCTTTTATAAATATTTGTTGCATTTCGTGTTTATGACAAATTATGCCCATCAAGTTGACATAGATATTTTTATCTAGGAGGTATGTGAACCGGAAATTCCAACCAAACCTATTGTCGAGAGGTTAAATTTAGATGAAAAAGAAAATGGGTATTTGAAAGAAAAATTGAAAAGAATTGAGGGGGAGAAGATGGAATTGGAGTTGCATGTTGCCGATGTCGTTGATGATCAAAAGATCAAGATGGAGAAAATGCGCTTGAAGATTAGAAAGATTAGAAAATATGCCATCGATAGTGAGGCTTGGTATCATTCTGTTGTTGGATCAATTGTTACCTTAGTTGCGATCTTGATCGCATTTGTTGTTGCATTTAAATGCTTTAGCTAGAGAGTTATTTGTATGTTGTTTTATGAGAATAAGTGTTGTATGAACTTTATGTACGAACTTTACGTATGAACTTTATGTATGAAATTGTATTAATTTGGTCTTCTCGGTGCTGTGTAAATGAAGATGAGCCGGCAATGGATGTACAATGGCCGATGCTCTCCCAGTTCATTAATGGTGTGCATACTTTTCTTCTTGTAGCTTGCGGCTGAAGCAGTGCAAGTGATGCCCCTCCTCCTCCAAAATGTTAACCCGATGGCCTCTCCTCCTCAAGATGATCTATATATGAACAAGTGTACTTCTATTGTGACGTGCACGTGTTTTGCAAGTAGTGACAATATGTATGAATTTGTGACTTGTGTGTGACGTCTACTAGGATACTACATTCGACTTGTGTGTGACAATATGTGGACTATCCCTAATTATGCATATATATATATGTGTGTGTGTGTGTGTGTGTGTGTGTGTGTGTGGACTAGATCAAATTATGCCTATATATGTGTGGACTACTCCAAATTGCACTGTTGTTGTTTTCATCTACAAGGATCAGAAAAGAAATAGCTTAGCAGCAGAAGGGATGGGAAAGATTTTCGAGAGCAGCACTCGGAAAACAATATACTACCGAGAGCACCTCTTGGAAAATTGGCCATCTGGGAGACAATACTGTTGTGCCATGTGGGCCACACCTTTTCCGAGAGCTACTCTCGGGAAAGAAGGCAGCATTGCCGAGACCAGCTCTTGGCAAAGATATGTAAACTGTCAGCTGCCATGTGGGCCACGCTGTCCTACTGGTCAGGAGAATTGCCGAGAGTAGCTCTCGACTAAGATATCATTGAGGGAGTCCTGGACTAAGGGCTCCTCGGACAGCCGGACTGTATACTTGGTCCGGACTGTTGGACTATGAAGATACAAGATAGAAGACTTCGTCCTGTGTCCGGATGGGACTCTCCTTTGCGTGGAAGGCAAGCTTGGTGATTTGGATATGTAGATTCCTTTCTCTGTAACCGACTTTGTACAACCCTAGCCCCCCCGGTGTCTATATAAACCAGAGGGTTCAGACTTCTAGGGTTTAGCCACAACAATCATAATCTCATAGGCTAGACTTCTAGGGTTTAGCCATTACGAGCTCGTGGTAGATCAACTCTTGAAATACTCATATTCATCAAGATCAATCAAGCAGGAAGTAGGGTATTAGCTCCATAGAGAGGGCTCGAACCTGGGTAAACATTGTGTCCCCCGCCTCCTGTTACCATTAGCCTTAGACGCACAGTTCGGGACCCCCTACCCGAGATCCACCAGTTTTGACACCGAAATTGGTGCTTTCATTGAGAGTTCCACTGTGACGTCAAAGATAGGCTTGATGGTTCCATCAATCATCTACAACAACGTAGTCCAGGGGGAGATTTTCCTCCCTGGACAGATCTTCGTATTCGCCGGCTTCACACTGCAGGCCAACTCACTTGGCCATCTAGAGCAGATCGATAGCTACGCCCCTGGCCATCAGGTCAGATTTGGGAGCCTGAATTTTGTGGCTGATATCCGCGGAGACTTCATCTTCAACGGATTCGAGCCCATGACGGCTGTCCCCGGCCACCACAATGAACATGACCTAGATCTGTCATCTGGCCATGCATAGGAGATAGCGCCTGTGACCGCCCTGGCCCTAGAGCCGGAGTGATCTGCGTCGTCCGAAGACGGGAAGCTTAACCCCACCATGGAGGCCACAGACTCAGCGGCGCTCGAGTCGCACACAGACCCAACATCAGGCTGGGCTTGTGTCACCGGAACCTCAGACTCGTCTCCGGCCGTGGGTTCCTGACCACATGCACCCGCGTCCACCGAACCTTATTTGGCGTCGGTCTTGGAGTTCAGCTCCACGGACATCTTCCAGCACTCACCTTTTGGCGACGTGTTAAACTCATTAAAATCCCTCTCCTTGTCAGGGGACTCTTGGCCGAACTATCTCCGATTCGAATGGGAAGCGGATGACGAAGAACTTCGTTTCCCACCCACCACCCACTTTGTAGCCACTGTCGATGACTTAACCAACATGCTTGATTACGACTACGAAGACATAGATAGTATGGACGACGATGCCGGACAGGAGCAAGAACCACTACCTACAGGGCGTTGGACAGCCACCTCCTCGTACGACATATACATGGTGCATACACCCAAAGAAAATGATGGCGGCAATGAAAATCCAGTCGAGGATAAACCTCATGAGATACAGCCGAAGCGCCAACGTCAGCGGCGCCGCTCTAAGCCGCATCGTAGTAAAATCAGCAATACCGTCATAGAAGAAGACAACACTCTGGACGGTGCCGAAAACAACGAAGACCCCATTGATCAAACCTCCGAACAGGAGGAATGGGAGGATGGGCGAGTCAGCCCTGGCGAACAGGCCATGAATGAAACTCAGAGGATAGCAATTACCTTCCACTCTCCGAGGACGAGGTGAGCCTTGGTGACAAAGATTTTATCATGCCTGAGGAGCTTGCCGAAAAGGAACGCTTTACGCTCCGGCTAATTGCCACTGCAAGGAGCCTGAAACAGAAGCAGTAGCAGCTTCAAGCTGATCAAGATCTGCTCAATGAAAGATGGACTAATGTCCTGGCAGCCGAGGAATATGGCCTCGAGCGCCCAACCAAAAGCTACCCGAAGTGCAAATTGTTACCACTGTTCGATGACGAGGCGCTGGAGCCCGTCCTACCAAGGCACAATGCGGCACAGCAACCACCACGTGGCCGGGACAAAGCGGCACCTCGAGCCGAACACCAACCTGCACTACCTCGCCGAACAAACAGAAATACAACAACTCGGGGATACACACATGACCTGTGACATGACTTGGAAAACAGAGCAGGTCAAACAAGATCGATCTATGGACCATGGGGGAGTGCCCCAATGCACGATAATGGCCATCCGGCTGAACATGACAAACATAACACTACAAAAAATACACTTCCATGATGATACGTGTTTGTCACAGTAGGTCACATTTTTTGTCATGCATGTACATCCATCACGATTTTATGACAGAATCAAGATAGGCATACCTGTGCTATCTTAGAAGTGTTCCATGACATTACCAAAATTATCATCACAGAAGTGTCCACTTCCATGACGATAAATCGCGCGTCACAGGAGTGCTTTCGTCAAGGGTGACCGACATGTGGCATCCACCGTAACGGGACACTGTTAACCGCCGTTAAGCTATAGGGTCTGGTTTTGGATCCGATAACCCGCTAACAGCCACAACCAATGCCGATTTTCCACGTGTAAAATTCTCATTGGCCGACGGAACCACGCGTCAGCTCTATGTTGGCACAGGTGTCACCCATCCAACGGTCGAGATGGGCCTATGATATGTTGACACATGGTCGGGCCCAAAAGTGGCCCATAAAGTTTAAATGGGCCGGCCCAACTAAATGCCCACAAGATTTAGCGGGCCATAATGGGCCGGCCCAACTAAAGGCCCACAAGATTTTGCAGACCATAATGGGCTGGCCTAGCTAAAGGCCCACAAGATTTAGCGGACCACAATGGGCCATCCCAAATAAAGGCCCACAAGATTTTGCAGACCATAATGGGCCGGCCCAACATACTCACTTAAGGCCCGTACGGCTAGTGTCAAATCGGCCCGTCAACGGCATGTTCTAAGCTTGTCATCATCGCGGCCCATGGTCACTTATGGCCCGTTAATAGTCCGCTAAGTATTTGGGCCGAATTACGGCCCGGTGTATTTCGGCCTGTTAAAGGTCCTGTTTCATTTGGGCCCATTTACAGGCCATTGAAACTTTCAGCCCATAAACGACCATGAAGGATTTAGGTCATATTCGGCCATGTCTGACATTCAGCCTATTAGATGCCCACTATAGATTTGGGCCACTTTCAGCCTGATGTGATTTTCGGCCTGTTAACGTCGGACGAAGTCGATGGGCCATATGTGGCCCAATGACACATCAGGCCCATTAACGGCCCATATAAAAATGACGATAATCTAGCTCGACCAAACTTCCGGCCTGTTAAAGGCCCATGTATTAGGTCGGCGCATTTACGGTCCGTCCAAATTTCGTCCTGTGAAAGATCCGCATCATAAATGGGCCACCATTTCGGCCTGCTAAGACTAGTGGGTTATTTGGCACAATGAGGGCCCAATCTCACTTTCGGCCTATTAAAAGCCCATGTTTTTTATGGGCTCGAGATATTTACACCTATAAATGGCATATTGTTACTGAGGGCCCAAATTATGTTTAGGCCTGTTAAAGGCCCACTGTGGGCATAGGCCTACCAAAAAAATATGAAAGGTTATGTTGATTTAGGCCCAGATATTTTTAGTGGGCTACATGCAAATTTCGGCCCACAATCATTTTTAGCCCAATTGGAATGGGCCTGATGAATGTTGGCATGTTGGGCTCCTATGAAGCTTTCGGCCGAATACATTACTAAGACAAAACCTACAGTATACAAAAATAGCGTCGTAATTACTGCAGCCTTTGTCAGCATCATAAATGTTGTATCACACCAAAATAAATTTCAACCATACAACAAAAGGCATGTTGGCATAAAGTTTACAGTCCTTGCAGATAAAAGCACCATCAAATGTATAGAAGCACAGATCATTTGACCTGAGTGCTAATGTTTCAGGCTATAGAATCTGATGGAGCAGCACAATCTTTACCTTTTTTCGCCATTGCTCTTGAACAACAAAGCGAATGTCTGATAGTATGGTTTCAAAACCATTCATATCTTGACGACATTTGTCAACCACTATTCTTGTTTCCGAAACGACGTCCATCAGGGATTGGACTTGTGTCTGGAGCACAGATATATCACTCTGTCTAGCAGGAAGATTTTGTTCAGTAGGCGATTTGGATGAGGTTACCTTGACAACCAACCCAGAATTACGCAGGAAGGTGCTTTTTGCACTGTTAGTGGAGAGGTACTAACGCACTGCAGCAAGAGGTGACATTGTGCCTGTGGTAGCTTCATCACGTTCAGGTGGTTGTGGTTGTTCAATCATTTGTTCCATAGCTTCCTGAAAGTTTGGACTTGTAGATTAGTGTACCAGATAAGTTACTAATGAGACAAAAACAAACAAAGTAGGTTACACATTTATACATAACTTATTTTGTTGAACTATTGTAATACATTATCATGTATTGTAGTGCCAACTACATAATAAAATCACTTTCGGAACATATGTCCATGTAGCAAGCCTACTTATTGTCTATTTCCTCACATTCGTTGACATCTAAGGATAAAGAGACATGGTTTAAAGTAGGATGAACATAGTATGACATCACTCATATCATGGGCAAATAGATATAAAACAAATAGGCTATTTTATCATTGTGTGTGCACGTGAACATAACAAGTAGATTACAGATCAAGACCAAAAGAATATCCTTCATCTCTTTTAAACCATGTAAGGTGAAATGATATGTTAAGAGAACTGTGTATAAAAGTGAACAGAGTAACTGACATTAGCTGCAAACCAAGTAGTTAAATGAACACATCACAGTACCAGTCAGTTCAAAGGCAGGAGGACTAAGGACTTAAAACAACGGCTTGAACTAGTGTGGTCATGCCCTTCATCTTGCTAGCGTGGCAATCCTTGAAGATTTGCACTGCATTCGGTTCAGGTTCTTTTTGGTCCACGTGGGCTTTCCTCTGTATTTGGAACAAGTCAATATAGATACGATAACATGGCACAGAAAAAAGGAGGAGGTAGAAGCTATTTACAAGAGCCTCGCAGTGCGCAATATAGCTACGAGATCCTATTGTCTGTTGGAATTTCACTTTAGAACGGTTGTTTTTGTTCTTCAAACAGTTAGCCTAGAAGAAGATACACTTGTAAGGCACATACATAAATACAAGTTCAATATGTGGTCTGATCAAATACATATAGCCTACCTGATACTTTGGATCAGACCAGTGTTTAACGAGGTTGTCCAGTCTTCATCTGTAATATACTCCACTGGAGATGTTTGGGCGATTTCATTGTTAGCGTTGCCTTCAAAGTGAGATTTTCTAAGGTGGTACCGATACTGTCGCAGAGTAGACTAAAAACATGAGTGCATGCTTGTTTAGTTGCATCATCTTTCGGATCCAACTTGAACCTCATCTGTTGAAAAAAGAATGTGAGTCTTATTAGGAGGAAGCTAGAAAGTATGGGACAGAGCAAGACAATATTACTAATTGCGATGAATAACATTACTTACGGATAAATGGTCAAGGAAGGTGTTAAACTGGGTATTGTCTTTCTCATTCCTGTACTGGATCCACGTTGGGAGGATACGCGCATGACACCTAACGGCAACGGCTGCCTCTGATACTAACTTGGCTGACTCTATAGCATCACGTGGCCTTTTTAAACCTGCCTCAAAATGGATCTCCATTCTTCCTCCTTTAGATTTTGTTAATCTGTCAAGCATTATCCCTGATGTCTGTTTCCGCTTGCGCCGTGGTGCTAGTTCAACAACGAATATGGAAAGTGTTAGTGTACATCAAACTGTGAGAGTACATATAAAGGAGCATGCAACTGCAACTTGACTCGGTCAGGTATCGTCTTGGTGTTGATGCTCATGAGGTTCATCTGATCTGGCCAAGTCCTGTTGTGTCAGCAATGCTTCGTAAGTAGTGTTAGGTGTGAAGGCAGCTTGGGAACTGGCCAGTTCCGAAGCAAATGAACGAGTAACTGGTTGAGATGCTGGTACAGTTGAAGCGGATGCTGCAGCTGGTGGAGCAGGTGATACTGTGTTTGTAGATTTAGCCGGTGGACTTGGACCTTCTACTGCACTATAAGTACCAGCAGAATCTCGACGGCAGAACCTTTTCCGTTTCACCCGACGAGTAACAGCACTCCCTACTATATTATTTTCCTTGCTCTTTTTTGACTTTGCCATGTCAAGTTGTACCCACAACACAAAAGAATAAAATCACTCTTCAGAACTCATTGATGCATGATACAGACAAGCAATACTTTGATGTAAGACAACCGTATGAGGATGGAATATGTAAGAAAAACAGGACAACATGACATATTCACAGCTATGATGTGCAAAGTAAGCAGAAGGATTTTCAAGAAAATAGAAGTAATGCAAGCTAGACACCATATGAAAGATTCAACCAATATTACTCAGCCAAGTTAAAAGTGTCTTGTCATAAGAGGCAATTCAAAAAATTAGAAGCAATATAGCGTAGAAATCAATGCAAGATGCAACCACTATCAAACTGCCATGCTAAAAGTGTCCAATCATGAGTTACTGATGCGGGATACACAATAGTAGTACTTTGATGTAAGAACATGGTATGATAGATAGATGCAGTGTATTCTAGACACAGAAGGCCATGTCATATGCACATCTATAACGCATAAACTCAGCAGGTGCAATTTAATCAAAATAGAAGAAATACGGGCTAGAAAACATATGCAACATGAAACCAATTATCACACTGTCAACTTAGAGCAAACACCTGCGATGGTGGAGTACGGGAGATGAACTCATCATGTAGACTTGGGACTTCAACTTCATTAGCAATAGCAGTGGTAAATCTAGAGAGTCTCTATTTGTGTCGGTGCGGAGGATCACCAACATCCCCTAACTTACTCTTTTCCTACCTATTTTCTGATATTGCCTTATGAAGTCAAAACCACAAGAAGATGAATAAAATTAGCTCTGCATAACTGGTTGATGCATGATACAGACGAACACTACTTTGATGTAAGGCAAGCGCAGGATAGGAGGATGGAATATATACAAAAAAATACAACATTTCATATTCAAACGTACGATAGGAGGATGGAATATGTATGAAAAAATAGTAAGTTGAAGGCATTTCAACAAAATTAGAAGAAATGAAAGCTAGGCACCATATGAACATGCAACCAATATCACTCTATCAGGTAAAAAGTGTCTCATCATAAGTGCCATTTCAAGAAATTAGAAGCAGTACAAGCTAGAAGACAATGCAAGATGCAACCTACATCACAATCCCAAGTTAAATGTGTCTTATGGGTAAGTGATTGTTGCAGGTATAAGTTGTAAGCTACGTAGATGCAATTCAACATAATCAGAAGCAATACAAACTAGACATCATACGGAAAACACAACCACATATAACAATTCCAAGTTAGAGCAAGCACCTATGACAGTCGAGTAGGGGAGATGTGCTCATCATGTACACATATGTTCTAGAAACAAGAACACGTGTCATATTCACAGGCATTATGTGTAAAGTAAGTAGATGCAATTCAACAAAGTTAGAAGCAATACAAGCTAGACATCATACGCAACATGCAACCACATATAATAGTGCCAAGTTAGAGCAAGCACCTGTGATGGTGGAGTAGGGGAGATGTGCTCATCATCTACACAACTATGTTGATTGTCCAGCCTTGTGTTGTCTTGCGAATCTTGTTAGGAGGATGGCAGAGTATAATCTATAGAGACCCCATGTTTGAGTTGCTCCGAACGACCACCATCATCCACTACCGGACTAATTTCCTTCAGCTGTAATGATTTTACATTGTGAAGTCAAACCGATAAGAAAAAGGAATAAAATTCGCTTTTCAGAACTCGTTCATGCATGATACTGACAAACACTACTCGGATGAAAGGCAAACACATGATGCGAGGATAGAATATGCTGTGTAAACTAAGCAGATGCAGTTTACACTAATTAGGAGCAATACAAGCTAGACACCATATGAAACATGCAACCAGATATCACACTGCCAAGTTAGAGCAAGCACCTTGGATGGTGGAGTAGGGGAGCGGAGACTTGGACCTTGTAATGCACTATCAGTACAACGAGAATCGGTACAGATGCTCTGTTTACGTTGCTGCAGAGGACCACCATCATCGCCTTCCTTACTATTTTCCTTCCTCTTTCTTGATTTTGCCTTGTCAAGTCAAACCCACAAGAAAAAGGAATAAAATTTGCTCTTTAGAACTCATTGATGCATGATACTGACGAACACTACTTTCATGTAAGGAAGCCGCGTGATAGGAGGATGGAATATGTATGAAAAACAGGATGGCGTGAAATATTGACATGTATGATATATAAAGTGTAAACTAAGCACAAGGTGCTTGAACTTGTTAGAATCAATGCAAGCTAGAAACCATATGAAAGATGAAACCAATATCACTCTGCCAAATTAAAAGGGTGTCCTAACAAATTTATTTGACCAAATTAGAAGCAATACATGGCAACAGGCTAGAAATAATATGCAATATGCAATGAATAAAGGTGACTCATCGTAAGTGATTGATGCAGGATACAGAAGAGAGGTAGTTTCATGTAAGAACAAGGTAAACACATAGATGTAGTGTGTACCAAAAATAGGAAGGCATGTCATATTCACAGGTATAATGTGTAAACTAAGTAGATGCAATTTACCCTAATTAGAAGCATTACAAGCTACCATATGCAACATGCAACCACATATCACACTGCAAAGTTAGAGCAAGCACCTATGATGGTGGTGTAGGGGGAGTGCGGTCTTCAAGTACAGAGCTACGTTCAATATCTTCATTTAGGCTTGCTGTTTCTTGAGAATCATGTGGAGAGGATGAAATTGCATTCTTTATAAGAGTAGTGCGTCTCATATTAACCCACGGGCGTGACTATCTCATCATAAGCGATAGATGCAGGATACACAAGAACAGTAGTTTGATGTAAGAACATGGTGTGATAGGCAGATGTAGTATGTACCAAAAACAGGAAGGCATGCCATATTCACATGTATAATGTGTAAGCTAAGGAGATGCAATTTAACAAATTAGGAGCAATACAAGCTAGGCACCATATGCAACATGCAACCAGATATCACACTGCCATGTTAGAGCAAGCACCTTGGGTTGTGGAGTAGGGGAGATGAGATTTGGGACTAGCACTGCAGTACGAGTAGCAGGAGAATCTGGAGAGATCATCTGTTTTGGTTGCTCCAGAGGACCACCATCATTCCGTGCCTTCGTCCTTTTAGATTTTGCCTTGTCAAGTAAACACACAAGAAAAAGGAATGAAATTCGCACTTCCAAATTCGTTGATGCATGATACTGACGGACGCAACTTTTATGTATGGCAACCACATTGTAGGGGGGTGGAATATGTATGAAAAAACGCTAAGCAGAAGGCATTTCAACAAATTGGAAGCAATGCAATCTAGACACCATATGAAAGATCCAACCAAAATCACTCTACCAAGTTAGATGTGTCTCATTATAAGTGGCAGTTCAACAAATTAGAGGCAATACATGCTTGAAACGACATGCAAGATGCAACCAATATTACACTGTCAACTTGAAGGTGTATCGTCAGAAGTGATTGATGAGGGATACACAAGAAAAGTAGTTTGATGTAAGAACATGGTTAATAGAAAGACGTAGTATGTACCAAAAACAAGAAGGCATGTCATATTCACAGGTATAATGTGTTAACTAAGCAGATGCAATTTACCCTAATTAGAAGCATTACAAGGTAGACACCATATGCAACATGCAACCACATATCATACTGCCAAGTAAGAGCAAGCACCTGCGATGGTGGTGTGGGGGAATTGCGGTCATCAACTAGAGAGCTATGTTGACTATCTTCATTTAGCCTTGTTGCTTCTTGAGAATCATGTGGGGAGGATGACACTGCACTCTTTAAACGAGTAGGGCGTCTTACAGTAACCCACTGGGGTGACTGTCTCATCATAAGTGATTGACGAGGGATACAAAAGAGCATTAGTTTGATGTACAAACATGGTTAATAGACATATGTAGTATGTATGAAAAACAGGAAGGCATGTCATTATCAAAGGTATAATATGTAAAGTAAGCAGATGCAATTTAACCAAATTGGAAGCAATACAAGCTAGACACCATATGAAACATGCAACCACATTGGACAGCACGAAGTTAAAGCAAGCACCACGGATGGTTGTGTGTGGCAATTGAGATCATCAACTGAAGTGCTATGTTTATTGTCTCCAAGTGCTGACACTACACCCTTTAGAGCGCTGAAACGCTTAGTGCTTATCTTCGAATTACACTAGAGCAACTTCTATCTTTTCTTTTCTGCATTCATCAACACTGCGTCAGAGTCTGAAATAGCCATGCATAAAAAACAACAGTGTGAGTATGGGTGAAGTGTGTGCACAATTAGTACAGTGTAAAGGTAGCAGATAGCAGGTCAGTGAGAAATAAATGACGGGAGACATATCATAGCTCTACAACATGCATGGCACACTAAATTACAACAGGATTCTATGAAAATAACAGTCGACTGAAAACAAATAGGTTAGTCCATTTTTTCTGCACCGTCCGATGTACAAAGAACAGGCAGATCACCTTCATCTACCTCCAGCCAGTCAGTGTTGACGATCTTCCTCGAAACGCCAGCGACCACCGGTCCAGTCCCCTGCCTGCGCCCCCCCCCCTCGACCTCACCGCACCGCCCCCCGGCCATCCATTCAAGACCCGCCTACCTCCAGATCGGGTGCAAGAAACACCTACACCCCACACCCCTATGATAGACACCGACGCGCCGCTTCCCCGGCGAATAGGCGGACTAGGTGCTCCACGCGCCTAAGCGGGTGCTGCTTCTTTAATTTGCGGTTCGACTGACCCTGAATTGAAATCTAGGAGGGATACTAACCTTTAGCAAAGGTGAAATAGTAAAGGGAGGAAACCTTGTGCATTTAGTATCACGAAGAAGATGCAGTAAGAAGCGCTCAACTAGTTTCTTTCGTGGGATGAATACGGTGTGAGCAGAGACGTAAGATTTGCATGAATAAGGGAAGAGGAGTACCTCTTTCTGCTGGCAGTGCTGTGTCCTCCTTCTGTTTTTCCAACGATCTTCTTGTGGTTCGCTGGAAACGAGAAGTTGTGGAGGATGGTGGAGCCTTGGACGAACCCATGGCCAAGTTGTTGAGTGTGGTGCGGTGGCCGTCTGTCGACGGCGGGGAACCAGATCCGAGGCGGCGAACGACGACGTAGCGGGAACAGCTCCGGTGCGGTGGACGGTTGCGATAGTGGAGCAGCAAGAGTGAGGCGCAGGACGACATGGTTGGAGTGGTTCTGGTACGGTGCATGTCGGCGTCAGCATCGTGGAGGCAGCTCTGCCTCGGCTTCAGCTGCTAAGTCCTTGAGGGTGTTGCGGTTGCGGTTGTGTTGGACGACGACATCGGGGTACCCGCTCTGACGTGATGGAGGAGGGCGACGGTGGATTGGGCGCTATGGGGTGGAGGACGGAGGAGGCTGGGGTTTCATGGCTGGTGGAGAGGGCGTTTTGGCGCCCACGGAGTATGAATGGGGAAACGGAGGGAGGCGGGGAACTAAGGGGGAACAATGTTTCTGTTTGGGACGCGTTTGTTTGAAATTTGGGGGAAGTTACAAACTTTGCCCCCATCTAAAATTTCGGACATATTGCGGGTTGGGGGTAGGACGGTAATCTCAGGTGTCCCAAATGTGGGCGGGATAGATTTCGGCTGAGCGCATGGGTGTGTAGGCGCCAACGGCATATGAATGCTTCTCGGAGGCGGTTGACACTGGCGTCTTGGTGAAGTTACAAACATACCCCGGTTTAGACCTTTGGACATCGGGACGATAGGCTACACGGGCCAGAGATAGGACATTAATTTCCTACCACCGAACATTAGTCTCGCGCGGTTTCGGGTGACCAGAGGCCTATTTGGCGCTTCGTTCAATATTTGGGAGCAGAAGCATTAATGTTTCCGGTTCTCTTGAATAGAACTTTTAGGATTTGTCAAACTTCACAAATCTTTACTCTTGAAAATCCTAAAGCTACGATTATTTTGGAATGGAGGGGGTACATTTGAATATACATTGTACACGAGTATATATTAGAAAATATGCAACTTACATGAGTTCATGCATGGTTCCAGATATAATCTCCTTGATTGCAAAAAAAAGTTAGACATGCGTATGAATATATATATATATATATATATATATATAGCATGTTCAAATGCACAACAAAGATTGATGCCCCCTTTTACATCTGATCTACAAATGCCATTATCTCGGGTTCAAATAGATGAATGCCCTTCCTATGAATTCGAATCTTCGAAACCCCCTTTATGTTGAATTCGACATGTATTCTATTTCGTAGCTAGCAATTTGGAATGTATATATGCAATGCAAGTGACAAATGTATAAAGTGCTTCACACTAACAACATGGAGTGCACTAATTAATGTTTATATATGAATTGCAAAAGCATCCATTGCCTGAATTTCAAACCGCTCTCACTCTATGGATCGATAATATGAAATAAACACATGCACATGCTAGAATTCAATAGAGTATGGTGTCTGATAGACCGATTTTCGTCCATACGCAATTTGCAAAATTCATGATCTCATCCGAAAATAATAATGCCACTTATATTTTAATTTAATGTGTAGAACCGCCTTTTACACGTAGATGCACTATGCCTTGGCCCATTCTCACAAACGCGCTATATATATCTCTATCTAATGCATAAGTGCACACACTTTATATGCATCGGCATTTCTCTTTCACACATGCTCACAATCTCTCTCGGGGTGTCGGGGTGTCTCACGCACATGCTCTCTCTACATCTCTCTCTCTCTCTCTCTATAACTACTATGTACCACTCTTTTTCCTAATCTCAATTGGAAAACACTATTACTCTCACATGAATATATACACACGCACGGTCTCTACAAGCAGATATGATTCCATCATATCATTCGATAGGATATTCCCTGACTGTTGGGCTGGATGGTAATACGAGGCAAAGTTTTACCCTAGTTCGGACCCTTGCAGTTGAGGAAAAAGCCTACTCCTAGTATTGTATATTAGTGAAAGGGGTGTGTGCAAAGTACACATGAATACCAGGCATTGTGTGTGTGTATACTATCGACGAACTAGCCCCCAAGCTTCTATAACATACTGGGGGCCTAGGGTTACAAATCATATCTAGTCGGCTTATCACGAGTGGGGATAGAGTCCTCCGCGACTCTGGTAGCTTCGTGTTGTACGCCGAGTCCTTCACATGGGTCTTCGTATAACGCGTCTCGATCCAACCTATGTGGCGCAGGATGGAACCGACCCATGAGTCCTCATGTTGACCCACCACAACTAGAAATGATGTGCCCACCACACCACACACGCAATCGGCCACTAAGAAAATAATCATATACAATAGTACAATGTTATACATGAAAGTTAATTGCATGGTGCATCCAAAA
Organism: Triticum aestivum; assembly: GCF_018294505.1. Classification (NCBI taxonomy): domain Eukaryota; kingdom Viridiplantae; phylum Streptophyta; class Magnoliopsida; order Poales; family Poaceae; genus Triticum; species Triticum aestivum. The sequence continues at coordinate 547,865,020 of NC_057798.1, read as the reverse complement.
AATATTTGTTCTGCATTGTGAATGTTTATATATTCTCCAAAAATATTAGTCACGGGAAAGAGAAACGAAGGGCATATCTCTCCTTGTCTCCACCAGACACCCCCTCTTTCTACACCACTTTCATGTACGCACACAAACTATATCTCGGCCCTCTAAAAGTATGCATGCCCACGACACATTCATGCATGACGGTCACTTTATTTCAAGCTATAGCACTATACGGTCACTAGACTTCAGAATATGCTCATTATGGTCACCGTATACATTCTCGTGGTGATCAGACGAGATCTAGCTCACGATACGTCTCCGTATTTTCGTGACGACACTTACGGTCATTGTATTTGAAGCGAAAGCACGATATGGTCACTGGACTTCAGAATAAGCTCATCATGGTCACCACATACATTTTGTCGTGCTAACCAACATGTGGTTGGATGGTTAGGAGGACAGTGGTTGCTCGAGCCCACCAGGGTTGAAGTCCCGGCACTCGCATTTATCCTGGGTTAATTTTAGTATTTTCCGGCAATGTGCGTTCAGTGGGAGGAGACGTTCCACTCAACTACGAGGCACCTATGGTGACTTCGTAAAATCTCAAGATCATATGCTAGCTCACTCTCTCGAAGGTGCTCATAGGGGTAGGGTCTACGTGTGTGTGCTTATAGCAGCGAGTGCTTGCGTGTATATATGAGCCCTTGCGTCTGTACCGTGTTAAAAAAATACATGTCATGATTATACGGTCACTGGCTCACCCGTACAACTCCGTATTTTGTTGATGACACAATCAGTTGACCAGTCAAACGTTCCACGTGGCGCAACTAGTGTTGCACCATCGGGGCGCGTAATCATGGGGCCCACCTGTCAGCCTATATATGAAAGAAAGAAATGGTAGTTTGAGTCTGTACTGTGTTAATAAAGTACATTTTAGGATTATCATACGGTCACTGGCTCACCATACAACTCCGTAATTTGTTGATGACACGATCAATTAACCAGTCAAATGGTCCACATTCAGCAGCGCACATTACCATAGGGCCCACCCGTCAGCGCATATATGAAGGACAGAAATGGTAATAAATTAGTGGCCATTGGGTATTCAAAGTTGTGAGAAATCTGGTTGGCAGTCGCCGGCGGTGGGGGCACGTTGATTGGGCGGTGGGGTGGGGATTGCCGGAGAAAAAGCTCGGCGCGGGGGGGGGGGGGGCCTAGAGGGATGGCCAGTGCGGCGGTGGACCGGGGGTGGGGAGTGGTTTAGGGGCGGGCGGGGTGGTGGGCGGTGCAGCCGCGGGTGGAGGGGGCCGGCGGTTAGGCCGGTGGTGGCTGGCGGTGATAACCCACAAGTATGGGGATCGCAACAGTTTTCGAGGGTAGATTATTCAACCCAAATTTATTGATTCGACACAAGGGGAGCCAAAGAATATTCTCAAGTATTAGCAGTTGAGTTGTCAATTCAACCACACCTGGATAACTTAGTATCTACAGCAAACTATTCAGTAGCAAAGTAGTATGGAAGTAACAGTAACAGTAGCAAAAGTAACGATAGCAGTTTTGTAGTAATTGTAACAGTAGCAACGGTAAAGTAAATAAGAAAAGCACAATATGTGAAAAGCTCGTAGGCATTGGATCAATGATGGATAATTATGTCGGATGCGATTCCTCATGTAATAGTTATAACATAGGGTGACACAGAACTAGCTCCAGTTCATCAAGGTAATATAGGCATGTATTCCGAATATAGTCATACGTGCTTATGGAAAACAACTTGCATGACATCTTTTGTCCTACCCTCCCATGGCAGCGGGGTCCTAGTGGAAACTAAGGGATATTAAGGCCTCCTTTTAATAGAGTACCGGACCAAAGCATTAACACATAGTGAATACATGAACTCCTCAAACTACGGTCATCACCAAGAAATATCCCGATTATTGTCACTTCGGGGTTGTCGGATCATAACACATAATAGGTGACTATAGACTTGCAAGATAGGATCAAGAACTCACATATATTCATGAAAACATAATAGGTTCAGATCTGAAATCATGGCACTCGGGCCCGAGTGACAAGCATTAAGCATAGCAAAGTCATAGCAATATCAATCTCATAATATAGTCGATACTAGGGATCAAACCCTAACAAAACTAACTTGATTACTGGTAAATCTCATCCAACCCATCATCGTCCAGCAAGCCTACGATGGAGTTACTCACGCACGGCGGTGAGCATCATGAAATTGGTGATGGAGGATGGTTGATGATGACGACGGCGATGAACCCCCCTCTCCGGAGCCCCAAACGGACTCCAGATCAGCCCTCCCGAGAGGGATTAGGGCTTCGCGGCGGCTCCGTATCGTAAAACGCGATGAAACTTTCTCTCTGATTTTTTTCTCTGCGAAAGCAAATATATGGAGTTGGAATTGAGGTTGGTGGACGTCCAGGGGGCCCACGAGGCAGGGGGTGCGCCCCCCACCCGCGTGGACAGGGTGTGGGCCCCCTGACGCTAATTCTTTCGCCAGTATTTTTTATTAATTCTGAAAAGTTGCTCCGTGGATTTTTAGGTCATTCCGAGAACTTTTATTTCTGCACAAAAATAACACCATGGCAGTTCTGCTGAAAACAGCGTCAGTCCGGGTTAGTTCCATTCACATCATGCAAGTTAGAGTCCAAAACAAGGGCAAAAGTGTTTGGAAAAGTAGATACAACTGAGATGTATCAACTCCCCCAAGCTTAAACCTTTGCTTGTCCTCAAGCAATTTAGTTGACAAACTGAAAGTGATAAAGAAAAACTTTTACAAATTGTTTGCTCTTGTTATTATAAATATGTAAAGCCAGCATTCAAGTTTTCAGCAAATATTATGAACTAACCATATTCACCATAACACTTAGGTCTCATGTTTACTCATATCAATGGCATAATCAACTAGCGAGCAATAATAATAAAACTCGGATGACAACACTTTCAAAAAAAATCATAATATGTATAACAAGAAGGTATCTCGCTAGCCCTTTCTGAGGCCGCAAAACACAGAGCACCTTTAAAGATCAAGGACTGACTAAACATTGTAATTCATGGTAAAAGAGATCCAGTCATAGTCATACCCAATATAAACTAATAGTAATGCATGCAAATGACAGCGGTGCTCTCTAGTGGGTGCTTTTTAATAAGAGGGTGATGACTCAACATAAAAATAAATAGATAGGCCCTTCGCAGAGGGAAGCGGGGATTTGTAGAGGTGCTAGAGCTCGATTTTGAAATAGAGATGAATAACATTTTTAGTGGTATACTTTCACTGTCAACATAACAACTATGAGATCTCGATATCTTCCATGCTACACACATTATAGGCGGTTCCCAAACAGAATGGTAAAGTTTATACTCCCCCACCACCAACAAGCATCAATCCCATGGCTTGCCCAAAACAACGTGTGCCTCCAACTAGCAAAAATCCTAGGAGAGTTTTATTTAATTATTTTGATTTGATTTGAGCATGGGACTGGGCATCCCGATTACCAGCCATTTTCTCGTGAATGAGTTGCGGAGTTCACTCCTCTTGAGAATAACCCACCTAGAATGGAAGATACAAATAGCCCTAGTTGATACATGAGCTGCTCGAGCATACGAAACAGAATTTCATTTGAAGGTTTGGAGTTTGGCACATACAAATTTACTTGGAACAGCGGGTAAATACCGCATATAGGAAGGTATGGTGGAGTCATATGGAATAACTTTGGGGTTTATGGAGTTTGGATGCACAAGCAGTATTCCTGCTTAGTACAAGTGAAGGCTAGCAAAATACTGGGAAGTGACCAACTGAGAGAGCGACAACAGTCATGAACATGCAATAAAATTAATCAACACCGAGTGCAAGCATGAGTAGGATATAATCCACCATGAACATAAATATCATGAAGGCTATGTTGATTTTGTTTCAACTACATGCATGAACATATGCCAAGTCAAGTCACTCGAATCATTCAAAGGAAGATACCACCCTATCATACCACATCACAACCATTTTAATAGCATGTTGGCACGCAAGGTAAACAATTATAAGCTCCTAGCTAATTAAGCATGGCATAAGTAACTATAATCTCTAATTGTTATTGCAAACATGTTTATTCATAATAGGCTAAATCAGGAACGATGAACTAATCATATTTACAAAAACAAGAGAGGTTGAGTTCATACCAGCTTCCCTCATGTCAATCAGTCCATCATATATCGTCATTATTGCCTTTCACTTGCACGATCGAATAGTGTGTATAATAATAATAATAGTGCATGTGCATTGGACTAAGCTGGAATCTGCAAGCATCCAATTCAAGGGAGAAGCCAAGATAATATGGGCTCTTGGTTAAATCAACAATCATGCATATTAGGGCCACTAAACATTTTCATTATGGTCTTCTCCTCTCGACCCCCAAAGGAAACTAAAGAAATAAAACTATTTACATGGGAAAGCTCCCAACAAGCAAAAGAAGAACGAGAATGTTTTTGGGTTTTCTTTTAATTACTACTACAAACATGGAAATTAAACTAACTAATTTTTTTGTTTTTTCTTAAGGTTTATCAAACACACAAGAAGAAAGCTAGAAAAAGAAATTAAACTAGCATGGATGTTACAATGAAAAAGTATGAGCACCGATAACTAGAGTGAGTGTGTGAACATGAATGTAATGTCGGTGAGAAATACATACTCCCCCAAGATTAGGATTTTGGCCTAAGTTGGTCTATGGCCATGGATAGCCTGGCTGATATTCGAAGTTGTAACTGGGGTCGTACTGAGATGCAGCAGCCAATGCCTCCTGGGCTGTGGCACGGCGGTGAGCTGCCTCCGTCCTCCTCTCATACTCGGTTGCCTCCTCCTTGGTTATAACATATCTTCTTTTTGCTTGATAATCAAAAAGGGTAGGAGCAGGGAGAGTAACATGGATAGTGCGACATCTGTCAAAGATTAGTCGATACTGGAGGAATTGTTCATTCCTCTCAAGAAAATGATGACTAACCATGGCATTGTAATCTAAATAAGCGGGAGGCAACTCCCTATCATCTTCACGTGGAGGTATACCAAGATAATTAGCCACACGGGTCGCATAAATCCCTCCAAACAAATCTCCAACTAAACCATTATTATGCAACCTACGTGCCACAATTGCCCCCAAGTTGTATTCTTTATCACCTAATATAGCACTCTTGAGGACACAAAGATCAGGAACACACATGTGACATGCTTCATCTTTACCGTTAATGCATCTACCAATGAAAAGAGCAAAATAATGTATAGCAGGAAAATGAATGCTCCCTATGGTAGCTTGTGCTATTTCTCTAGATTCTCCCACAATGATACTAGCAAGAAAGTCTTTATATTCAGATTTACGGGGTTCATTAACACTACCCCACTGCGGGAGTTTGCAAGAAGTAGTAAAATCTTCTAGGTCCATGGTATATGATTGATCATAAATATCAAATAGGACACTTTGAGAATTACGCGAAGATGTAAACTTCAACCTTCTCACGAATGAATCAGTCAAATAGTAGTACTGAGGACACTTATCTTGCATGAAGTCCTCAAGATCGGCATTACGCACATATGCATCAAATTCATCCTTGATGCCTGCATCGATAATAAATTCTTCTGACGGCCATTCACAAGGCCGCATGTCAGCTTCCCTTGGTGGTTCATCGTCCTGCTCACGCATCGCGAGCCTGGGTCATTGCTTTCTTGAAGAACCACCTTGGTACATTTTCCTGGACATATTTCTTCCTCTGAAAAATTTCTAAAATTTTTAGTAACTCAAAATAAAAGTGAATCAAACCCAACAAAACTGATAGCAACTACTCCCACAAGTGCCTAGAGCCTATATCATGAATTAGAATTACTTAGGACCTCATATATTTGACATGCAAGCTCAAGAACATGATCACCTAGGCAGCAAAAATTTGCAACGAATAACGCACTAGAACAAAAACTAATTGGACCATTAGAGGAGTTACATACCAAGGAACAATCTCCCAAAGCAATTTTGTGAATGGAGCTTTGAGCAAGGAGATCAAAAATCGCAGCAAAGTGAGCTAGACCTCATGCTTGAGCTGGAAGGTGATTTTTTTGGGGGAAGGAGATGAAGTGTGTGGGTGCAGGAATAAGTGGAGGGGGTCCACCGTGGGCCCATGAGGCAGGGGGCGCGCCCTGTAGGGGTGGGCGCGCCCTGGACCCTCGTAGCCAGGTGCCAGCTCCCCCTGATGTGTTCTCAGTGCCAAATATTCTCAAATATTCCAGAAAAAATCATACTAAATTGGCGGGGCATTTGGAGAACTTTTATTTTCAGGATATTTTTTATTGCATGGATAATTCAGATAACAGACAGAAAATACTATTTTTTCTTTATTTATTCTAAATAATAGAAAGTAAAAAGAGGGTACAGAAGATTGTGCCTTCTAACTTCAGCAATCTCATGCTCATCAAAAGGAATCCACTAACAAGGTTGATTAAGTCTTGTTAACAAACTCATTCTGAATAACATGGAACCGGAGAAATTTCAAATAACACTAGGTTACCTCAACGGGGATATGAACAACCCCAATAATAAGAATATCATATTTCTTCTTAACAGCAGGAAGAGGAAATTCAAAACCTCCAATAATGATAGTTGGAATTTTTCCAATAGAATTGATGTTATGAACTTGAGGTTGTTTCCTCAGAAAGTGTACCGTATGCTCACTACCATTAACATGTGTCGGTGTACTAGAGTAGGGGTACCCTAGTATCCCGAACTTGTGCACGGGCAGTTGCAGCACCCCGCGGCAAGGCTTGCCGGGTGACCGCCAAAGGTCCTCCGTGGTTCCTTTGGAGCCATTCAAGAACAAAGTATTCAAGCCAAGGAGACAAGGCCCCGACAAGAGGAGCTTGCCGGGAAGGCCAACCAAGGCATCTCAAGGAACTTGCCGCGATGTGCCACGCGTCCCGGCGAGGCCCGGTGAGCGACAAGCTTCCGGACGCGACAAGACAACGACCGCGGCAAGGCGCTTGCCGCGGCAAGCTACCACTCTGTACCCGTGCTCTAGCACATCCACCAATGTGTCGCCCTGGGGCCTTTTCAGCTGCGCGTGGCAAGAGGCTGTGCAGCCAGCGGTGCGAGGTGGCAAGCGACGCTGACAAGATTGCCATCGTGGCGAGCAGTGGCGTCCCTGACGGTCCCTTTTTGCACTATTTGGGCGACACAGATGGGCATTTAATGCCTGTGTCCCCTGCCGTCAGGGTTAGGTAGGATACACTATACAGGTGGTTGTACCAACCACAACACCTTTCCATTTTTACCCTTGTCTACGTTGCCACCTGCCGGTGACCCCTTTAGCATATAAAAGGAGGCCCATGTGCAACATAGAGGGGGTTCGGTTCGATTCAGAGGCAGAAAAACACTCACGCTCGGTCTCGTTAGCAGCAAGTGTGCACTGTAGCACCCAGCGCTCCTGAGCAAGAACTCAATACACTCAGACATGCAGCAGTAGGAGTGTTATCTCTCCGGAGAGCTCCGAAGCTGGGTAAACTGCTCGTGTGCTTCGCCTCGATCCGCTCTTCGTGCGATCTCCGCCCCCCACCGAACCGAAAGGGGCTCGGTCCGCCGGTCCCATAGGTGTTCATGGATCAGCTTCCCCGACATCTTTGGCGCGCCAGGTAGGGGATGTCGAGGTTGTGTGAACCTGATCCGGCGTTCACACGAGCTATATCTTCATCTTCTTCATCGACATGCCACCGAAGAAGAAGACTTGAGCGGCAGCTGCTCCGTCCACGTCGATCCCACCACCACCGGAGCAAACGGGTGGTGGGGTAGACGCCGGCGGAAGAACGGACCTCGACGAGGGAGCTCACGGTGCTGCCAGGTCCAAGGACAAGGCTGCGCAGACCTTGGCGTCCGTACATGCACCGCGCCCATCTCAGGAGGCGCAGGACCGACAGCATCATGGTATTCGCAGTACCATACGTTTGTTGGACCAAGATTGAGCTGGTGGATCTCGGAGTGCTCAAGACCAGCATGCACGCCAACATGCTGGCACGAGCGGGACACGGTCGCCCGGACGAGATACTGCTCCTTCTAACTTAGTTAGAAGTTCGAGCATATCCCGCTCCTCGCACCGTTCGCCACTGCCGCCCACCACTCGAGCAGAAGCTTTGGCGCGAGCTCAACTGCTCCTAGATTACCCTCCAACGGAAGACAAGATTGATGAATGGAGGGCCACCATTCAGAGTCTCATCGGCTTCGCCAACGGCGACACTCCACGGCAGCCGAGTACATCGCTGCCGCGGCAGGACCGCCAGGCACGAGCCGATGGCGACAAAACCGGTGGGGGTGCAACCACCATGCACTCTCCACCCCGAAGGCCAAGATCGCCGACTCGCCGGATCCACCTCGATAGCGACTCCACCGCATCATCGGATCCACGAGCTCGTCGTGATCAGCACCAAGTTCTTCACGAACGGCAGCAAGAAGACGCTCGTACTCGCATCGAGCGCCCAAGAGAAGCGCGGCGTCAATCGGACCAGTGCGCTGGGCCCTCTGTCGACATGCATGCACCAGGGGAACCAGGCAACTTGCCGTACGCGGTAGGTTGCCCTGCGTTCACTCGTGAGTTGCGGCAAGTCCAGTGGCCCAGCACGAAGAATTTCAAGCCAGATGTACCAGAGAAGTACGATGGCAAGTCGCATCCGTTGGAGTTCCTCAGCATCTACACCATTGTGGTCCAAGCTGCTGGGGGGCGGGACGACAAGATCCTTGCCAACTACTTCCCGCTGGTGCTCAAGCCCAATGTCAGATCCTGGCTCATGCACTTTCCGGACAACTCCATATCCTCCTGGGCAGACCTATGCCATCAGTTTGTCGGCGCCTTTACAGGCGGCCACAAGCCTCATGGCCAAGAGAGCGACCTTCATCTGCTCGCCCAGAAGGAAGGAGAGCCCCTGCACAAGTACATTCAGAGATTCAGCCGCGTACAGCACAACATCCCAGATGTCCACCCTGCCGCGGTAATCAGCGCGTTCCATCAGAACGTGCGAAACCGCAGGATGCGGGAGGAGATGGCGATGTGCAAGATTAGAGACGTCAGTGAGCTATATGCCCTGGCCGACAAGTGTGCACGTGCTGAGGAAGGGAGGAAACTCCCCGGAGAGAATGCAGAAGCAGGAGGATCTGATAGTGAAGATGCTGCCCCGGCAAAGAAGAGCCGGTGGCGGAACAACAGGAAGAAGAAAGGCAAAGATGTGCTAGTCGTTGAGCAGTCCGGCAACGGAGGTGGCGCCAGGAAAGCCAAAGCTGGTAGCTCCGGCAAGGAGATTGCCGCAGGCACCAACTACCCGGCTGTGGCGGTCGCCGACAAGCAGGACAGCACCAACAAGCAGTACTGCAAGATCCACCGCGCCAAGGGCCATGACCTCCAGAGCTACAAGAAGGTCGAGCAGCTTGTCGAGCAGCAAAAGGCTGAATACGAGCGACGCGACAAGGAGAAAGCCCAGGATGATGCTGGAGGAGCCGGCAAGAAACGCCCGACCGAGGAGGACGCCGCAGCAAGGCCAAGCAGCGGCAAGGAGACAGACCTCCCCGCGGCCGCGACAAGGATGAAGATGACGACGACGATGAAGATATGGATGATGACGAGACCGATGAGCAGGAGTTCCAGAAAGCCACAGAGGTCCTGTGCGTTGACGGTGGTGCTTCTCTGCATACTTCACACCGCCAGCTCAAGCAGTGGGTGCGGGAAGTCAATGCGGCAGAACCACCCATCGAGTCACGCAAGCCTCTGAAATGGTCCAGCACGCCTATCATCTTTGATATTGAGGACCACCCTGATCGCATAACTGCGGTCGGGTGCTTGCCGATGTTGGTTTCACCAACTATCCGCAACCTCAAGGTCACTAAGATGCTAGTTGACGGCGGGGCCGGCTTGAACCTGATCTCCTCCGCGGTACTCCAAAAACTCCAGATCCCTGATAGCGAGCTCGAAGAGACCGGCACATTCCAAGGAATCAATCCGGGAAGAAGCAAGCCGAAGGGAAAGATCACGTTGCCGGTGACATTTGGCAGTGAGTTAAACTTCAGGACTGAGAGGGTCACTTTTGACGTTGCCGACTTTCCATTGCCTTACAATGGGATACTCGGCCGTCCAGCACTCGCCAAATTCATGGCAGCCTCTCACTATGCATACAACATGCTGAAGATGCCAGGCCCGATAAGTGTCATATCTGTCCCTGGCGACAAGAAGGATGCTCTTATCTGCGCCGACAAGATCTACCGGGAAGTAGCAGCCGCAACAGATCGCAAGTCACTTGCCGTTGAAGCTCCCGGGGGGAAGATTGCCCACTCCTTTCGCAGCGCCGCGAGCCGCTGCGCCTCGGCCGACTTCACACCCTTCCCCTTGTCGGATTTCGGAGCCATGGCGGTCGACGGCGCTGGTGGTGCCGGTGGCGATGGGGGGCGGAGCGCTGCTCTCTTTCAGCTTTCGGAAGAAGGGGGGAGCGGCAGAGGTTTCTGAGATTGGAGAAGCAACCGGCGAGATGGGTGAACTGCCCCTGTTTCCCCTGCTTATAAAGAGGGAGGGGGCGGACATTCTGCCTTTCCGAATAAAGAAACCACCCACGATCTCTCCCACGATGCCGCATTCGACGCGTGCCGTTGGGGGAGGGCGCGGTGGATACGGAGTAAGATACGGCATAACCCAGGCCGCGTGTGCCCGTGCCCTGTTTTGGGCCTGGCCCAACAGCGCTCGGCACCGTGTGTGGCCCAGGCCCGGGGGCTCCTGTCGGTGTACTAGAGTAGGGGTACCCTAGTATCCCGAACTTGTGCACGGGCAGTTGCAGCACCCCGTGGCAAGGCTTGCCGGGTGACCGCCAAAGGTCCTCCGTGGTTCCTTTGGAGCCATTCAAGAACAAAGTATTCAAGCCAAGGAGACAAGGCCCCGGCAAGAGGAGCTTGCCGGGAAGGCCAACCAAGGCATCTCAAGGAACTTGCTGCGACGTGCCACGCGTCCCGGCGAGGCCCGGTGAGCGACAAGCTTCCGGACGCGACAAGACAACGACCGCGGCAAGGCGCTTGCCGCGGCAAGCTACCACTCTGTACCCGCGCTCCAGCACATCCACCAACGTGTCGCCCTGGGGCCTTTTCAGGTGCGCGTGGCAAGAGGCTATGCAGCCAGCGGTGCGAGGTGGCAAGCGACGCTGACAAGATTGCCATTGTGGCGAGCAGTGGCGTCCCTGACGGTCCCTTTTTGCACTATTTGGGTGACGCAGACGGGCATTTAATGCATGTGTCCCCTGCCGTCAGGGTTAGGTAGGATACACTGTACAGGTGGTTGTACCAACTGCAACACCTTTCCATTTTTACCCTTGTCTATGTTGCCACCTGTCGGTGACCCCTTTAGCATATAAAAGGAGTCCCATGCGCAACGTAGAGGGGGTTCAGTTCGATTCAGAGGCAGAAAAACACTCACGCTCGGTCTCGTTAGCAGCAAGTGTGCACTGTAGCACTCAGCGCTCCTGAGCAAGAACTCAATACACTCAGACATGCAGCAGTAGGAGTGTTATCTCTCCGGAGAGCTCCGAAGCTGGGTAAACTGCTCGTGTGCTTCGCCTCGATCCGCTCTTCGTGTGATCTCCGCCCCCCGCCGAACCGAAAGGGGCTCGGTCCGCCGGTCCCATAGGTGTTCGTGGATCAGCTTGCCCGACAACATGAAAAGTGACATTGCCTTTGTTGCAATCAATAACAGCCCCTGCAGTATTCAAAAAGGGTCTACCAAGGATAATCGACATACTATCGTCCTTGGGAATATCAAGAATAACAAAGTCTATTAAGATAGTGACGTTTGCAACCACAATAGGCACATCCTCACAAATACCGCAGGTATAGCAGTTGATTTGTCAGCCATTTGTAAAGATATTTCAGTAGGTGTCAACTTATTCAATTCAAGTCTACGATATAAAGAGAGAGGCATAACACTAACACCGGCTACAAGATCACATAAAGCAGTTTTAACATAGTTTCTTTTAATGGAGCATGGTATAGTTGGTACCCCAGGATCTCCAAGTTTCTTTGGTACTCCACCCTTAAAACTATAATTTACAAGCATGGTGGAAATTTCAGCTTCCGGTATCTTTTTCTTATTTGTAATGATATCTTTCATATATTTAGCATAAGGATTTACTTTAAGCATATCAGTTAAGCGCATACGTAAGAAGATAGGTCTAGTCATTTCAGCAAAGCGCTCAAAATCCTCATCAACCTTTTTCTTGGATGGCTGAGGAGGAAAAGGCATGGGTTTCTGAACCCATGGTTCTCTTTCTTTACCGTGCTTCCTAGCGACAAAGTCTCTTTTATCATAACATTGATTCTTTGATTGTGGGTTATCAAGATCAACAGCAGGTTCAATCTCTACATCATTGTTATTGCTAGGTTGAGCATCAACATGAACATTATCATTAGCATTATCACTAGGTTCATGTTCATCATCTGATTGTGTTTCAGCATCAGAAATAGAAATATCATTGGGATTCTCAGGTGTGTCTACAACAGGTTCACTAGAAGCATGCAAATTCTTATCATTTTTCTTTTTCTTCTTTTTAGAAGGACTAGGTGTATCTAAATTATTTCTCTGAGAATCTTGCTCAATTCTCTTAGGGTGGCCTTCAGGATACAAAGGTTCCTGAGTCATTTTACCAGTTCTAGTAGCCACTCTAATAGCAAAATCATGTTTATTATTCAATTCATCTAGAAAATCACTTTAAGCTTTAAGTACTTGTTCTACTTGAGTGGTAACCATAGAAACATATTTACTAATGAGTTTCAGTTCAGCTTTAACTCTAGCCATATAATCACTCACGTGTCCAATCATGTAAGAATTACTCTTTAATTTTCTACTAACATAAGCATTGAAATTTTCTTGGCTAGCCATAAAGTCATCAAATTCATCTAAACATTGGCTAGGAAACTTAGTAGACGAGATTTCAACTTTATCATATCTATACAGAGAATTTACCTTTACTACCTGTGTCGGGTTATCAAGACAATGTGTTTCTTCAATAGGTGGTATATTAAGACCATGTATTTCTTCAACAGGAGGTAAATTCTTAACATCTTCAGCTTTATTACCTTTTTCTTTCATTGATTTCTTTGCTTCTTGCATATCTTCAGGACTGAGAAATAGGACACCTCTCTTCTTCGGAGTTGGCTTAATTGGCTCAGGCAGGAAGAGTCCAATTATTTTCATTAGTCAACATATTATTCAATAGCAATTCAGCTTGGTCGACTGCTCTTTCCCTGAAAACACAACCATCACAACTATCCAAGTGGTCCTTGGAAGCATCGGTTAGTCCATTATAAAAGATATAAAGTATATCATTTTTCTTAAGAGGATGATCAGGCAAAGCATTAAGTAATCGGAGAAGCCTCCCCCAAGCTTGTGGGAGACTCTCTTCTTCAATTTGCACAAAATTATATATTTCCCTTAAAGCAGCTTGTTTCTTATGAGCAGGGAAATATTTAGCAGAGAAGTAATAAATCATATCCTGGGGACTACGCACACAACCAGGATCAAGAGAATTAAACCAAGTTTTAGCATCACCCTTTAATGAGAACGGAAATATCTTAAGGATATAGTAGTAGCAAGATTTATCATCATTAGTGAATAGGGTGGCTATATCATTCAATTTAGTAAGATGTGCCACGAGAGTTTCAGATTCATAGCCATAGAAAGGATCAGATTCAACCAAAGTAATTATCTCAGGATCGACAGACAAATAATAATCCTTATCAGTAACAAAGATAGGTGAAGTAGCAAAAACAGGGTCATATTTCATTCTAGCATTCAGAGATTTCTGTTTTAAAATAGCTAATAACTTCTTAAGATCAGATCTATCATTGCAAGCAAGAAAATCTCTAGCAGTTTCTTCATCCATAACATAACCCTCAGGAACAACAGGCAATTCATATTTAGGGGGAGAACCTTCATCATCACTATATTCAATAATATCAGTTTCAAGAATTTCATTCTCTCTAGCCCTAGCAAGTTGTTCATCAAGAAATTCACCTAATGGCACAATAGTATCAAGCATAGAAGTAGTTTCATCATAAGCATCATGCATAGCATAAGTGACATCATCAATAGCATATGCGACATATCAGAATTAATAGCAGAAGCAGGTTTAGGTGTCGCAAGTTTACTCATAACAGAAGGAGAATCAAGTGCAGAGCTAGATGGCAGTTCCTTACCTCCCCTCGTAGTTGAGGGATAAATCTTAGTTCTTTCGTCTTTCAAGTTCCTCATAGTGACCAGCAGATATAAATCCCAAGTGTCTCAAAGAATAGAGCTATGCTCCCCGGCAATGGCGCCAGAAAATAGTCTTGATAACCCACAAGTATAGGGGATCACAACAGTTTTCGAGGGTAGAGTATTCAACCAAAATTTATTGATTCGACACAAGGGGAGCCAAAGAATATTCTCAAGTATTAGCAGTTGAGTTGTCAATTCAACCACACCTGGATAACTTAGTATCTACAGCAAGCTATTCAGTAGCAAAGTAGTGTGGAAGTAACAGTAACAGTAGCAAAAGTAACGATAGCAGTTTTGTAGTAATTGTAACAGTAGCAACGGTAAAGTAAATAAGCAAAACACAATATGTGAAAAGCTCGTAGGCATTGGATCAATGATGGATAATCATGTCGGATGCGATTCCTCATGTAATAGTTATAACATAGGGTGACACGGAACTAGCTCCAGTTCATCAATGTAATGTAGGCATGTATTCCGAATATAGTCATACGTGCTTATGGAAAAGAACTTGCATGACATCTTTTGTCCTACCCTCCCGTGGCAGCGGGGTCCTAGTGGAAACTAAGGGATATTAAGGCCTCCTTTTAATAGAGTACCGTACCAAAGCATTAACACATAGTGAATACATGAACTCCTCAAACTACGGTCATCACTGAGAAGTATCCCGATTATTGTCACTTCGGGGTTGTCGGATCATAACACATAATAGGTGACTATAGACTTGCAAGATAGGATCAAGAACTCATATATATTCATGAAAACATAATAGGTTCAAATCTGAAATCATGGCACTCGGGCCCTAGTGACAAGCATTAAGCATAGCAAAGTCATAGCGACACCAATCTTAGAACATAGTGGATACTAGGGATCAAACCCTAACAAGACTAACTTGATTACATGGTAAATCTCATACAACCCATCACCGTCCAGCAAGCCTACGATGGAATTACTCACGCACGGCGGTGAGCATCATGAAATTGGTGATGGAGGATGGTTGATGATGACGACGGCGACGAACCCCCCCTCTTCGGAGCCCCAAACGAACTCCAGATCAGCCCTCCCGAGAGAGATTAGGGCTTGGCGGCGGCTTTGTATCGTAAAACGCGATGAAACTTTCTCTCTGATTTTTTTCTCTACAAAAGCAAATATATGGAGTTGGAGTTGAGGTCGGTGGACATCCAGGGGGCCCACGAGGCAGGGGCACGCCCACGGGGAGGGGCGCGCCCCCACCCTCGTGGACAGGGTGTGGGCCCCCTGAAGCTAATTCTTTCGCCAGCATTTTTTATTAATTCTGAAAAGTTGCTCCGTGGATTTTCAGGTCATTCCGAGAACTTCTATTTCTGCACAAAAATAACACCATGGCAGTTCTGCTGAAAACATCGTCAGTCCGGGTTAGTTCCATTCAAATCATGCAAGTTAGAGTCCAAAACAAGGGCAAAAGTGTTTGGAAAAGTAGATACGACGGAGACGTATCAGGCGGCTCAGGGGGTGGAGTTTGATGATAAACTGCAGGCCCTTGATTTCGTATCCAACGGCTGGAAAATCTAATGACCAGAGATGAAAAAGTCAGTCGACTAACGTGTAGCCTCACCCTGCACGTACACATGCACACACGCAAAGACATGCACGCATGCAGGCATGCAACACTGACACATTCACATAACGAACTCACGCACGCATGCAGGAGTGCAACACTGACACGTACACATGCACTCATGAACACACGCACATATGCACACATGCATGCAACACTGAAACGTACCATTGCGCGCACGCAACACTCGCACGCCTGCATGCACACAGCACACGACGCAAGACACACGCTCAATCTATACATGCATGCACCCTTGATGTTTGCAGCGGCCTTTATGAATCTCAACGTATTGAACGGGCTATCAACATAGTAGGCTTATCTACATGAAAAAGATGACGTCACACTCAGTGAACAATCATCGGTTTATGAAATGCCCGCTTCTGACCGCCCTGGCCCACCAAAGGTTCCTTTGGTGTGTGCCGCCTGCGTTGGGTCACTGACATACAGGCCATGTACCCAAAGAACCCACACATGAGTGGAAGAACGGCGCAGTGTCCTACATCAGAGTCGAGGGCGCCACTTGCTGCACGCCCAGCTGAACACGCCTCCTTGCCGCATTCAAACGCCTCCATGAAACCCACCCGTGTGCAAGCCGAGAAACCCACTCTAGACACACATCCGTTCATGACCGGGCCGACATTAAACGCAATGCCGGCCGAGCTCCTCCCGTCCGCCGTATATTTAATCTCCTATTTAAACGAGGCCAAACGCCATCCAAGAATCGCACACCTCCGCCGCTCCCCTATCACCTCCTTCATCATTTTGTCCACTCTTACAATGGCTTACAAAGAGTAGTTATTCCGCATCCAAGCTGGCTGGGTGGCCCGCCGAGCCCGCCGGATACGAGCTATGCAGCTCGCTGATCCACCTCCCTCCCCTTGCCCGACGGAGCTAGTTGCCGCCCCAAGCCGGCGCGCGGTTCAACAACTTGCTGCTCCAGGCCAGCTCAATGAGGAGCGGCGCATGGGTGTTGTTGCTGCCGTCCACGCCGCCGCCTCGTACCGCGTCTCCCGTTTCTGTGGCCGAGACTCCCATGCTGGCGGTCGCGCCATGCAAGCAGCGACAGAAGCCGGGTGCACGGAGAGCGACGAGTTGGTGGCCAGCGCCTCCGCGTCCGCCGCCATCATCGAGGAGAAGTAGAACATGGGAAGCCGCTGCCACTTGGGTCCCATGAAGGCCGCCGCAGAGGAGACGCCGGCGTACACAACAGGTGTCTTGCCGGATCCTTTTGTTATGAGGACCTTCGTCGACCCCGCATGGGCTCCACGGAAGCAGGGAAGCCCCTTTCCACCATCATCTTCGACATCATCCAATGATATCAGTTGGGCAGTGGGAAAGCGAGTCGTACTTTGCGCTAAAGCATACAGGGGTCCGGTGATCATGCTGCCGGACATGAGGAACACAAATTGATTGACAGACGACCATTTAGGCCAGGTATTATATACTTGTGCTGTCCAGAACTAGGATCATGTAGTTCATTTGAATGTAATGAAATCCGTCATATTTGTATGAAAATCCGGTATTTTATATGATTTCCATTGTTGTTTATATGAAATATCGCCGTGTTTGCATGAATTTCGTCCGGTTGGTTGAGTTGTTGTCATAATGTGTGCGGCTACGGTTGGATGGCGTAATTTGCGGGTTGTCGGTCAGTCTGCGGGCGGCTCGGGTGGCGTGGTGGGACAAAAAACATAGCTTGTGCGAGCTCGTCTCCAACGTGCGCGCTAGAGGATGCATAAGCACCCGAGCCATTCCTCGTTCATCGGTGGCAAAGGCACCGGTGGACAAAAGGGTCGCCAATATTTTGGCTACCCCGGGCAAGATCAAAATAGCCCCTCCCAACAGATTCAAATCCCTCGTTCACCGTGGAATTTTGCCATGTTTTGTTTTCATGGATGTAGGACCTTGAAGTATGTCTAGAGGGGGGGGTGATTAGACTACTTGACCAATTAAAAACTTAGCCTTTTCCCAATTTTAGAGTTTGGCAGATTTTAACAATCTTTGGACAAGTCAAGCAATCATCACACAAATCAAGCAAGCATGCAAAGAGTATTGCAGCGGAAATTAAAGCATGCAACTTGCAAGAAAGTAAAGGGAAGGGTTTGGAGGACTCAAACGCAGTTGCAGACACGGATGTTTTTGGCGTGGTTCCGATAGGTGGTGCTATCGCACATCCACGTTGATGGAGACTTCAACCCACGAAGGGTAATGGTTGCGCGAGTCCACGGAGGGCTCCACCCAAGAAGGCTCCACGAAGAAGCAACCTTGTCTATCCCACCATGGCCGTCGCCCACGAAGGACTTGCCTCACTAGCGGTAGATCTTCACGAAGTAGGTGATCTCCTTGCCCTTACAAACTCCTTGATTCAACTCCACAATCTTTGTCGGAGGCTCCCAAGTGACACCTAGCCAATCTAGGAGACACTACTCTCCAAGAAGTAACAAATGGTGCGTTGATGATGAACTCCTTGCTCTTGTGCTTCAAATGATAGTCTCCCCAACACTCAACTCTCTCTCATAGGATTTGGATCTGGTGGAAAGAAGATTTGAGTGGAAAGCAACTTGGGGAAGGCTAGAGATCAAGATTCATATGGTAGGAATGGAATATCTTGGCCTCAACACATGAGTAGGTGGTTCTCTCTCAGAACTGGTAAGTTGGAAGTGTAGGTTTGTTCTGATGGCTCTCTTCACGAATGAAGAGGAGGTGGAGGGGTATATATAGCCTCCACACAAAATCTAACCGTTACACACAATTTACCAATCTCGATGGGACCGAATCAACAAACTTGGTCAGACCGATTTAGTAAACCTAGTGACCGTTAGGATTTTCAGTGGGACCAAAATGCAACTCGATAGGACCGATATGGTTAGGGTTAGGGCATAACGTAATCTCGGTGAGGCTGATTACACAAACTCGGTGAGACCGATTTTGGTAATTAGCTAACCAGAGAGTTGGTCAGGTAAACTCGGTGGGTCCGATTTGCTCTTTTCGGTGAGACCGAAATGTTACAAAAGGGAAACAGAGAGTTTACATTGCAATCTCGGTGGGACCGATCGCTCACTTCGGTTAGACCGAAACGTTACGAAGGGAAACAGAGAGATTACAATCCCATCTCGGTGAGACCGATTTGCCTAGGGTTTGTGGCAGTGGCTATGACATCTGAACTCGGTGGCGCTGGATAAAAAGAATCGGTGTGACCGATTTTGGCTTTAGGTTTAGGTCATATGTGGATGTGAGAAAGTAGTTGAGGGTTTTGGAGCATATCACTAAGCACATGAAGCAAGAGGCTCATTAAGCAACACCTCATCCCTCCTTGATAGTATTGGCTTTTCCTATAGACTCAATGTGATCTTGGATCACTGAAATATAAAATGTAGAGTCTTGAGCTTTTGAGCTTGAGCCAATCCTTTGTCCTTGATATTTTGAGGGATCCACTTTCATCATCCATGCCATGCCATTCATTGAGCTTTCCTGAAATATATGTCTTGGAATAGCATTAGCTCAATGAGCTATATGTTGTTATGAATTACAAAAACCACCTAGGGATAGTTGCACTTTCAATCTCCCCCTTTTTGGTAATTGATGACAACATATAGATCAAAGCTTCGACAATAAATTTTAAGATTGAAAAACATCGTCGCTTTGAGAAGTATGTGATAAGCAAGAGCTCCCCCTAAATTTGTGCATAGTTTAAGATTTGCTTTGGACTGCAAATGTACAAGGAATTAGGCTCATGGGTTACTCTTCCATGTCACATACATCTTGGTGGAGCGCTCAAAATTATAAAGATTGAATACATGCACTCATCGCCAAGCAAAGTGAATGATCATATAAGGGTAGGTAAGATAATAACATATAATCAAGCATAAGTGTAGCTTATGATCAAACACATGATCATCAATGTCTCACAGGTAATGCATTGTATCTCAAGCAATCAAAAAGCAAACAAGTTCAAACAAGAAGACAAGAGAGAACAAAAAAACAGCAAATCTCTCTCTCGAAGCCTATGATCTATATATTTTTCTCCCCCTTTGGCAACAAGTTACCAAAAAGTTCATAGAAAATGCATAGGACTATATCGTCTCTCAGGCTTGGTCTTCAGTTGGTGGTGGAGTTCAGATAACTCCAAGAATGAAGGCTTCAGTTGATGTAGACGGAGCTGGAGGAGTTGGTGCTGGAGCTGGTTGCCCTGGAGCTGTAGGAGTTGTAGCTGGTGCAGATGATGTGGCTCTTGTGTCTGTTACAGGCACTGCAGCTGACCTCTGAGCTGTAGGCACTCTGGCAAATGCATCTGTGGTTGTTCTACCCTTCCTCTCATGCATGTCTTCCTGCAGCGGTTCCACAACAGACTGAATCTCAGTTACTTTGACATCAAGATCATAGAATTTTTGTTCCATGATTCTTTCCAGGCTCTCCTGGTTTTGAGTGAGGGTGGCCAACCCCTTCTCAATCCTCATTGTTGATGCTATCAAGTAACCAAGCTGCTCCTGTTTGTTCTTCAAGAAATACTCAGATGCCTCCTCTTGAGTTGGCATCTTGGCAGCCTTCTCTTTCCTTGCCTTCTCCCTCTTCTCTTGAGCTTGCATTGATGATGGATCATTCTCATTCATGACAACTTGATTGTCCTCAAAGTGTGGGTAGATAGGAAAATGTTCTTTATCCAACTGATATTTTCCTGTGCCCATCTTTGAGTTAATCAACTCTTGAATTTGTGGGGCATATCCACAACTTCTCTTCTGATATGCTGCAGTCCTCTTAATGGTTTCTACCATAAGGCTCATGACTTTGAATTTCTGGGGCACATCAAAAATGTGAAGCATGTTAATTGCATGCCCTTTTATCATGTTGTGGTCACCTAATTTGGGCAAAAGAGTGTGCCTTAAGATCCAGTTGATCGTAGGCAGCCCTGACAGAAGAAAATGGACTGACCCAAACAAGAAAGTCTCAAGGGCTTTGTCTGGGATCTCTTTGTACATATGTGACATAGAATTGTGTCCCATCTTCTTCTTGGCAGATACATCCAAGTCATCTTCACTCTCCTTTGGGGCATTGATCAGACTTGCCCATTCCTCTCTGGTTGACTGGTATCTTGTTCCTTTAGACATCCAAACTATCCTGCCATCTGGATAGAAATGTGTTCTGGAGTAGAATTGCATAATGAGTTCATCATTCCAGTTGGTGAGCTTCTGCCCAACAAAATCTGCAACTCCACAAGCAATGAAACTGTCTTGCACTCCAGGATAGTGTTCTTCATTTTCCTTCATGTAGGTCCAGTCGACCCACCTCATATCACACACTATGGGCTTCTTATCCAACAAGATTGTCTCATAGAAGTCTTGCTGCTCCTTGTGTGGAACCTGTAATCTACAGCAGTCCTCCTCCTAGTGGCATATGGATCAGACAATCTCCATAGCCTCAACCCTGAGTCTTTCCTGATCTTCATGTTCTCAGCCACAGGATGAGCATCATTGTGGTCTGGAATCTTGGGTTTGAGCTTTCTTAGGATCTGCCCTTCTTCATCTTCCTCAGCAGCAACCTCAGGCATTGGGGCCTTGTTCTTCTCAGCTGCTGGTATGCTCCAGGTATTTCTCTTTGGTGCAATCTTGGGCTTGGAGGCAGCTTTGGGTGCTTCTTTGGGCTTTGATGTTGCAGCCCCTGACTTTATAGCATCACCCATAAGCTTATGTGCCTTTGGTGCTGGTGCAGCAACCTCTTCTTCCTCTTCCATCATGGAAGGTTGACTAACAACTCTGGCCATGGTCTTCTTGACCATTTCCTTCCTTTTCTTTCCTTCTGTAGCTGGCTCTTCAGGCATCTCAGGTATTTGAGTTGATCCTCTGGCTTTGGACATTGGCTGTCTTCCTGCTGGCCTTTTGATCTTCATGCCTGGCTTTATGTTCTTTCTTGAGCCATACTCCTTCTTGAGCACTACCTTCTTGGAAGTAGCCTCATCTTCTGCTGCCACATAGTCCTCATCCTATGAGTCTGAGGTTCTCTTCCTTCTTGCTCTTGTGGCTGCTTTGGGTAAGTTGCTAGGAGTACTTCTGTTGGCTTCATCTGAAGAACTTGAGGGACTAGTGCCCTCACTCATGTGAATCTGCTCTTCTTCCCTGTTCTGACTGTCACTTTGGTTTGACATGCTGCAAATCACTGACTGCTGACCCTGTGAATAGTTATAGATGAGACAGAGTGGATGAGCATCACAAAATGCAGAGATTTTTGCAAAAGAATGATTTAAAAACTTAGTTTTAGTTTCCACAGAAAGCATTTTGGATCTACCAATTTTCAAACTCGGTGATACCGAAGCAGTTATGGTACCTAAACTAGTGATCTCGGTCAGACCGAGTCACAGTTTGGTGGCATCGAGACTGCTAGGGTTTCACAAAGTTCTAAAATCGGTCACACCGATTTGTAATTCTCGGTCAGACCGAGACTTACTAGTACAATGGCGTTAGCCAAATCGGTGGGACCGAGTTTTTCTACCCGGTGGGTCCGAGATGGTTTCGAGGAAACCTAACCCTAAATTTTTGAATTGCATCTATTCTAAGGATCACATTGACTGGATAGGAGTGTTTCAATCGTGGCAAGATGCATTACAAACACAATGTGCTGAGAATCAGATTTGGAAAGCACTGTGATCGAGTTCATACCCTAGTTCGGTGGTGAACTCGCTACGGCGACAACGGTGGAGAAGAAATCCGTTGACGGTGGCGGAGACCAGCGACAGGAGGCGGCTGGCGGCGAAGTCGACGATCCGTAGACCTAGTAGGCAGAGCGAGCTACGCGCGGGCGAAGGGGTTTGGAGGAATTTCCAAATTTTTGCCCGTGACTATATATAGCCTGACACTATCGGTGTGACCGATTTGAACAACTCGGTGGCACCGAGATGCATAACTGTTAACAGTTACAGCAACTCGGCGTGACCAAAAAGTTCATATCGGTTGCACCAAGATTGAAAACCTAGATCGACTTAGTGATCTCGGTGGGACCGAAATGGAGGAATCGGTTAGACCGAGAATCACAAAGAAGTTTTGGAAGTTTAAGTCTATGACGAATCAGGGACTCCAAGTGCTCCTCACACAGAGTGGTTCGAATGTGACTTGATCAAATTTTGTGATGTAGCATGAATAGAGTTTGAGATGAGAAAAGCATAGATAGCTAGATAAGGTTCTTAGGCATTCTTGTCCATCCACTTGGCCAAAGAAAAGGAAACCAATCAATCAAAACAACAAGTGGATGTCCTCGAATGAGTAAAATATGCAACCAGCAGGCTCACACAATAAAGTGACAAATGAAATATGTGGCAATGCATGCACAACCAATTCTAGCATCTATCAAACAATTGGCGATGACTAGGTCATCTATATATGAGTATATTGACTTAGGAGTCAAATGAGAACATTTTATCGTAGGTCATACTCATCGTTTAAGATCAAGTGGGGTTACCACTTTTACATAATGCATTGATGTGTTCACACCATTAGAGTTGCTTTGACTCAATTCTTTAGAGTTAAGCTCCCCCTAGATGTGAGATCCCCGCTTAGAGGGATGAACTAACCTTGGGTTTTGTCGATGATGACTTCATGTAGGTGTTGAAGATGTGAATGCTCAAAGTTTATGTAGATCATTTCGAGCAATCCTTTGGAGTGAGTTGCACTTTCAATACCTACACGGGTTAGTCCCACAAGGTACAAAACAAGAATATCCATAGACATAGAGTGATGCACACAAAATGATGTCCATGACATCATTTGGTTACCTTGTCCCTTGCCTTACCAACATGAGGGTTTGTGACTCCTTGAACTAGTGCAAGATGTGGTAGTTGATTGCACTTGTTCTTGCCATAAAGATATGAGTGAACAATGTTGGCGGAGTCACCCTCAAGAACTCTCTAGTTCTTCTTTGGGATCCACATCATCTTGATGGGAATCCTTGGAGTTGTGGTTGTACTTGATGAAGTAGAACTTGAGGTAGTCTTGGGAACCCACTTTACCAAGGCCTTAGGTGCTTCTTCAAATGCATCAATCTCCTCTTGAAGCTTGTCCTTGCCTTTATGGTCTTGTGGTGGAAGATCATCTTGAGCTTGTGTTCCCTTGAAAGAAGTAGGATCATACTTCTCTTGTTGAGGAACAAACTTCATCTTGGGGTATTGATCTTCTTCCCACTCAACTCCATTGGCATTGAACTTTCGTTCAAAACCAACACCTTGATTCTTCCGGTGCCTTCCTTGCTTGCGTACAATTTCCTTGAATTGCTTACTCCCTGCAAGACTCTTGTATACAACTTTCTCTATAATTCCCTTCAATAAGCTATTTTCTTGCTCAAGTGTAACTTGGCTAAGAGAATCATTAGTGGAATCAAGAGAACTACTAGAAGCAACAATATTTGATTTAGCATTGTTATTGTTACTACTAGAGGAAGAATCTTTCTTGTTCTTGTTACTAGACATAACTTGAGGCATGTAAGTAGATAAGAGTAAACGCTTGGCAATATAAGAAGAACTTTTCTTGCGAAGATCATCATTGATTGCCTTTAAGAACTCATGCTCTTGCTCAAGATTGAGCTTTTCAAAGCGTAACTTCTCATGAGCCCTTAAAAGTTCTCGATGATTTTTGGAGATAGTTTCATGAGCTAACTTAAGAGTGTTTAGTTCTTTAGTTAGAAGCTCAATCTTCTCCTTATCATTGTCATTCGTTTTATCTTGTTTAGCATGATTAATTCACGTTCCATCATAGAATTCATCACTAGAGTTGTCAATAAGTAAATCATCATCACCTAACAAGTCATCTTCATCACTATTGAAATCGACATACTCGGGATGTGTTACCTTTGGACCTTTGGCCATGAAGCATCTTCCAATTCCTTCATTTGGTGAGTCAAATATGTCGTAGGAGTTGGTTGTCACGAGTTCTAGACCGGCAACACCTTCATCTTGAGTATGTTCGGAGTCGGAGTGATAGCTTCTCTCGGAGTGATGTTCAGAGTCGAAATCGGATACCCATTCACCAACATGAGCTTGATGTCTTCGTTTTGTGTAGCTCTTTGATGACTTGTCTTTCCTTTCCGAATCTTTGCTTCTCCGTGAGGGTCTTTGTTCATAACGATCATCTCTACTCCTTCTCTCTCTTGGCGGTGATTCTTCTCTTCTACTTCTTCTTTTTGGAGAATCTTCTCTTCTTTTGTAGGGTGTCGTACACTCATTGGAATAGTGTCCGGGTCTCCCACAATTGTAGCAGTTGCGCTCTCGACAGGAAGATCTTTTGTCATTGAAGGACCTTGACTTAGAGCTTCTTTCTTTGCTTCTACTCTTGTAGAATTTGTTGAAATTCTTCACCATTAAGCTCAATTCTTCATTGATGGTTTGTTTCTCACTTGATGATGTGGGGGCTTCACATGAGGCTTTGTAAGCATCACTTGACTTGTTGTGAAGTTCCTCCTTATCCTTGAGTGACATCTCATGAGCAACAATTCTACCAATGACTTCCGTTGGCTTGAGATTCTTGTAATTGGGCATCATTTGAATCAATGTGCACACGGTATCATATTTTCCATCCAATGCTCTTAGGATCTTCTTGATGATGAATCTGTCGGTCATCTCTTCACTCCCTAAGCCGGCAATCTCATTTGTGATAAGAGCAAGCCTAGAGTACATTTCAGCGACACCTTCACCATCCTTCATTTTGAACTTGTCAAGCTGACTTTGGAGCACATCCAACTTGGATTCCTTGACGGAGTCGGTACCTTCGTGCATATCAATCAAAGTGTCCCAAATTTCCTTTGCATTCTCAAGACGGCTGATTTTGTTGAATTCTTCGGGGCACAATCCGTTGAAGATGATATCACAAGCTTGAGCGTTGTATTGCAGCATCTTCAATTCTTCCGCATTAGCTTCACGGTTCGGCTCTCTCCCATCAAAGAATTCACCTTGCAAGCCAATACAAATAATAGCCCAAACGGCGGGGTTATGTCCAAGAATATGCATTTTCATCTTATGCTTCCAACTAGCAAAATTAGTTCCATCAAAGTAAGGACCTCTACGGTGATAATTTCCCTCGCTAGACGCCATACTCTCCTAGGTTGTGAAACCAAGGCTATGACCACCAAAAGCTATGGAAATCAAAGCAAATGGAGACCAAGGCTCTGATACCACTTGTAGGACCTTGAAGTATGTCTAGAGGGGGGTGATTAGACTACTTGACCAATTAAAAACTTAACCTTTTCCCAATTTTAGAGTTTGGCAGATTTTAACAATCTTTGGACAAGTCAAGCAATCATCACACAAATCAAGCAAGCATGCAAAGAGTATATAGGCAGCGGAAATTAAAGCATGCAACTTGCAAGAAAGTAAAGGGAAGGGTTTGGAGGATTCAAACGCAGTTGGAGACACGGATGTTTTTGGCGTGGTTCCGATAGGTGGTGCTATCGTACATCCACGTTGATGGAGACTTCAACCCACGAAGGGTAACGGTTGCGCGAGTCCACGGAGGGCTCCACCCAAGAAGGGTCCACGAAGAAGCAACCTTGTCTATCCCACCATGGTCGTCGCCCACGAAGGACTTGCCTCACTAGCGGTAGATCTTCACGAAGTAGGCGATCTCCTTGCCCTTACAAACTCCTTGGTTCAACTCCACAATCTTTGTCGGAGGCTCCCAAGTGACACCTAGCCAATCTAGGAGACACCACTCTCCAAGAAGTAACAAATGGTGCGTTGATGATGAACTCCTTGCTCTTGTGCTTCAAATGATAGTCTCCCCAACACTCAACTCTCTCTCATAGGATTTGGATCTGGTGGAAAGAAGATTTGAGTGGAAAGCAACTTGGGGAAGGCTAGAGATCAAGATTCATATGGTAGGAATGGAATATCTTGGCCTCAACACATGAGTAGGTGGTTCTCTCTCAGAACTGGTAAGTTGGAAGTGTAGGTTTGTTCTGATGGCTCTCTTCACGAATGAAGAGGAGGTGGAGGGGTATATATAGCCTCCACACAAAATCTAACCGTTACACACAATTTACCAATCTCGGTGGGACCGAATCAACAAACTCGGTCAGACCGATTTAGTAAACCTAGTGACCGTTAGGATTTTCGGTGGGACTGAAATGCAACTCGGTAGGACCGATATGGTTAGGGTTAGGGCATAACTTAATCTCGGTGAGGCCGATTACACAAACTCGGTGAGACCGATTTTGGTAATTTAGCTAACCAGAGAGTTGGTCTGGTAAACTCGGTGGGACCGATTTGCTCTTTTCGGTGAGACCAAAATGTTAAAAAAGGGAAACAGAGAGTTTACATTGCAATCTCGGTGGGACCGATCGCTCACTTCGGTTAGACCGAAACGTTACGAAGGGAAACAGAGAGATTACAATCCCATCTCAGTGAGACCGAGATCCATATCGGTGAGACCGATTTGCCTAGGGTTTGTGGCAGTGGCTATGACATCTGAACTCGGTGGCGCCGGATAGAAAGAATCGGTGTGACCGATTTTGGCTTTAGGTTTAGGTCATATGTGGATGTGAGAAAGTAGTTGAGGGTTTTGGAGCATATCACTAAGCACATGAAGCAAGAGGCTCATTAAGAAACACCTCATCCCTCCTTGATAGTATTGGCTTTTCCTATAGACTCAATGTGATCTTGGATCACTGAAATATAAAATGTAGAGTCTTAAGCTTTTGAGCTTGAGCCAATCCTTTGTCCTTGATATTTTGAGGGATCCACTTTCATCATCCATGCCATGCCATTCATTGAGCTTTCCTGAAATATATGTCTTGGAATAGCATTAGCTCAATGAGCTATATGTTGTTATGAATTACAAAAACCACCTAGGGATAGTTGCACTTTCAATCTCCCCCTTTTTGGTAATTGATGACAACATATAGATCAAAGCTTCGACAATAAATTTTAAGATTGAAAAACATCGTCGCTTTGAGAAGTATGTGATAAGCAAGAGCTCCCCCTAAATTTGTGCATAGTTTAAGATTTGCTTTGGACTGCAAATGCACAAGGAATTAGGCTCATGGGTTACTCTTCCATGTCACATACATCTTGGTGGAGCGCTCAAAATTATAAAGATTGAATACATACACTCATCGCCAAGCAAAGTGAATGATCAGATAAGGATAGGTAAGATAATAACATATAATCAAGCATAAGTGTAGCTTATGATCAAACACATGATCATCAATGTCTCACAGGTAATGCATTGTATCTCAAGCAATCAAAAAGCAAACAAGTTCAAACAAGAAGACAAGAGAGAACAAAAAAACAGCAAATCTCTAGGGATAGTTGCACTTTCGATGGACTAGCAAGATGCCCGTGCATTGCACGGAACATCAAGATGCATTTTTTTACAAAACACCTTTTGTGATTGACCCATGTAGGACTAATCCCATTTTGTAAAAACTAATGATATCTCGAGAATTTTATCGGATAAATGGTATCTCGAGAATTTTATCGGACTCCATTTTTGTATACAAGGCCACAAACCCATATTACAGGTACCAAGGCAAAAATTAATGTCTTCTAAGTCAATTTGCAAGCCGCCTTGTTTCCTTGTTTGCCGTGTAAATTAATGTGTATTCTTCTCTTTCATGCACATCAAGCCAATGCTCACACTCCCGCATGCATGCAAGGGATAATTAATGTCCTCCTTTGCTACTACTACGAGACAAACACCATTAATATTGCATCGATTAGTGTTAGTGGCCTTGTATATCTGCAATTTGTAATTTTGATAGTGGCCTTGTATATAAAAATGGAGGGAGAAAGATGAGAGATAAGGTGAGGATGAGTGGGGCATGGTGGTGACTGGTGGTCGGACTGGGCGGAGGCATGGGGATGGACGACGCATTATGTCTAGGTTTGTATCTCTCTCACACACCCACGTATGTGGGGGACGTGCACGAAGGGAAGAGGTGCACGCACGGCGCACGTACTCCCGTCTCTTTCCCAATCACACCCGCGCGGGTACATGGTGGAGCTCATTTCTGTATGAAAAGGCAGCCCACGTGGTAATTTGACACGTGTACTGGTTGTCCACCTGATGGAGGGACGATCATCTACCACGGGTGAACAAACAAATTGTGACTTGACGCGTTATGTTAAAAAAGAGGCAAACCATGTGGGGCCTACCTTAGAGGCAAGGCTCTATACGCTGGAGTACTTTTGATGTGTCCCGTCAACTCGCAGAACAAGCAGAAGCTTGCTTAGCACTCCGTCTCCCCTGCCCACAAGCGCGGTGGCTTGCAGGACGAGGAGAAAATTTTACTACTCCCTCTGTTTACTCCTCGTCCCTACTACCTTGGTTAGAGAGATTATCATATTGTTTGGAATATATATGTCCTTTAGTACTCCCTCCATTTACATATACAAGGCCACTATAAAAAAGTACATTTTGCATCTATACAAGGCCACAAATAGTAATCAAGATAGAAGTTACGACTTTCTCCTTTCTAGTTTATGGCTCAATTTCAAAATCTCTCCAACCAAGGTAGACGGTGAGTGGTCGAATTAATTTCATAGTTTGCACAAGTAATTAGTACGCTCATTTTTCTCAAGAAGTCATGTTTACCGAGGCATTAATTGAACGAATGCATCAATGACCACTAAATTCCCATGAACTTCTACATGCATTGGTGAGTTTTCTCTTGACACTGCTTGCATCGGGTGATCTAATGCACCTCGAAATCCAACATGTAATGGTACTACTAGTAGTAGAATTGAGACTTATAAAACGGAAAAAATAATGTTTTTTAGATGAGCCCTATAAACCCTAGTGGGTACGTACTCCGTAAAATCAGATTTTCCCAAAACTAAGTCGCTCAACCTTTATTTGCTTG
The DNA here is from genome assembly GCF_018294505.1 of Triticum aestivum. NCBI lineage: Eukaryota > Viridiplantae > Streptophyta > Magnoliopsida > Poales > Poaceae > Triticum > Triticum aestivum. Next base: position 547,835,289 of record NC_057798.1, on the reverse strand, counting down.
TTTCCCTTCCTGCCTCCTTGCCTCGAACAGACTATGCCAAACTCCCCTGCCTGCCGTGCGGGAAAAGACCCGCCCTCGCCTTTTTATAGTCCGGGTTTGTATCGATGGATCGCACGAAGTAGCAAAAACCCAAGCCATGTCATGTACTCCTCCGTCGATGCTCCCTTTCATGAATTTTGTACTTCCTGTCGCCGACATGTGGGACATATAGCAACCGGGTCGACGTATCAAGCACCAAATAACAGTGCAGAACAGCAGGGGGATGCACCCCAGTCGTACCGCCCCAGTAGTAGTAATGAGCAATGAGACGTCAAATCATAATGGCGCACCTTTCCAGACGGACGAAAAGCAACCATTATTTTACACTTCGGTTTGCCATCATATCAAACCACGTAGTATTGCTTCTGCCTCAAGAGGGATACGCGCATCGCCTTGGTACATCATGACACGTGGGACCGCATGACAGGCCATGCTCCCCCGTCGATCGCTCCGTAAAGTCACCTCATTTTTACTATACTTCCTGCGTATCGATTTACATGGCATGCACGTCGTTCTAGGTTGAGAATTTAACTGGCTATATATGTGATGAACAGTACTCTAGCCTTTTAAAAAATGTATACTTTTGTACAGTAGTAGTATCGATGGATTGCGCCATGGAGCAAAACTTGAAATTAAAAAAAGGTGGTACATATAGAGAGCGCTCGTCGCCAAATTATGCATATAGTACTATTAAAGAGCTAGTACGTGCTTAAATGGGGTCCTAAATTCTATTAAAGAAATACTAGTATGTACGTACTGAAGAGTTAAAGTAACGAGAAGAAACATAACATAGTTCTGTTGGGGGCTCAGCCCAACACACCCCTCAAATTAAACTAAGCACACCTGAAGTTAAACTATGCAACTAATCCGGTAGACACTGCATTAGAACCACCATGAGCAACGACACTGCCACCTTACTCGGAGTCCTCGTCCATGTGCTCGACTTCTTCCTTGTCCCTCTTCCTCTTGGCCGATACTTCTTTGCTTGAACCGCACACTTGGCTCTTGCTCTTCATCCAACCCTTGTAGATATTGAAACAAAGGTAGCCATCCATTGCAGCGTACTAGATGTGGTCTATATCTAGTACATTCCGCTGCCATCCATGACGATGAAACATGTAATGAGGTTTCTCCAGTTTACTGTACGAAGGATGAACCATGGCTCCTGCCAGGGTCAGCATTGAAGGCTGACCACTGGAGGGCGGCAGCCGATTTTTCTGGAGGCCGAAGGGGTTGCCTAAAATGAGGCCTATCCGACCCAGGACTCTTTTGTCGTTTGTAAAGTCTACTGTAACAAATTTGACTATGTCGCTCCTGAGGAAGTTCTTAAAATCTTGGCATTCAACGTCGGCGTGGCATATGTGGTAGACCAAGCATAAGTCATGCACGCAAACCTGGATCAGGGCGGGCTTCTCCCTCTCTTCCTCCTTTAGATCCTTCTCTCGTCCCAGGACTGTGGTGTACTCAACATCTAGCCAGTGACCCACTCATCATTTGAGTTTTCGAACAAGCGTCTGAAGCGATCAAGGCGTCCTTTCACCGTCGCGGAAGAACGGGTGTAGATGACGTCGAACTCATCGCCGGTGATGTTCTAACCTTGTACTCACCACCGATCATGGAGATTTGGGACGCCATGGATTTGGGAGGAGGGTTAGGATTAGTGGAACTGCCGTAATGTGAAAGGACGGGACGACTAGGAGCGAACTGCCGTAATATTAAAGGACGTGCGGGGACAAGTAGGAGCGAATTGCCAGCGTGTGAATGAGAGGGTAGTGGCTTTCCATTCTCCCATGATACGAGCTTCCGAGAGCCCTTGGATCTGAGATCGAACGGTTGCATGGCGTGATTCTAGACCTATGGGTGAATATCCTATCCTGGAGGGTTATTCTGCAAATTTTCAGCAACTTAGCATGCGACCGTTCGATCTCAAATCCAAGGGCTACCAGCAGTCCGTATCATGGTCGCGCCTACCACGACCGTCGCGTCGCTCGCGCAGTTGTGCCCTTGGAGATTTAACACGACGCATTAGGCTATCTGATGTTGGCATGTCATACATAGTCATCACTTAGTCACTCATACTACAACAAGGTTAGCTATAAGGTTGGCTATAAGTGTATTTTTTTTACTTCTCTCAATCTCTTTCTTCGTACTCCCTCTGCCCCATAATATAAGAATGTTTTTGACACTAGTGTAGTGCCAAAAACGTTCTTATATTATGGGACAGAGGGAGTAGTATTTATTGCATTTGCCAAGGAGTGACCTCTTCCAATGAAATGGTGCTTATATGAGGTGCTAAGGGCATTAAATGGCTTAGCAATCAAGTCCCCAATGCATAGGTGCTTAGTTTTTTGTTGCTAAGTTTGCTTCATTTAATTAGCTATAGACTCAAAATTGTCTTTTCACCTAGGTACACGCGCTTAGCACCGTTTCTTCCTTGGGTCACCAAACTAGTCTCTCTCTTCTTAATTAACATGTCACATCAGACTTTATGCCTATGTGGAAAGCTTAGCACCTGTAGGAGCAAGTAAGTACAATAGTGGGCTATCACTACAAGAAATATGTCAACTTGTGACCACCACTATTGGCCACTGAATGGTCGCTGTTTTCCATTTGTGACCTTTTTGTGACCAAAAACAGAAGGTCAAAAGCTGGCCGTCGTAAACTAACATTAGTGACCTTTCTTCTGGAATGGTCATAGACGTTATGACAAAAAACAGGTCATAGATTTAACGACCAATTATTTTGGTCACTAGCAATCCGACCACACCACGTCAAATCCACCGTGGCAAGCTGACGTGGAAGAATTACGGCCAAATAAAAAGGTCATAAAATAGAATCAGCCTGGTCCATTTCAGCCGCCTACATGGGCCAGGCCCAATAATACAACCCATTTAATGTTTTTTCTCTTTATTTTGCTTATCTGCATGGGCCTAGCCCAATAATTTGGCCTTTTATTTTATGGGAATGGAGCCTTTTTTTGATGAATTTTTTATAGTCCACTATTGTTTTGGGCCACAGCCTTTTTAGTCTAGTTCGAATTTGGGCCTTGGCCTTTTTATTTTCTGTTATGCAGCCTTTTACAAAAAAAATATAGTCAACTCTTGTTATAGGCCCAAGCCTTTTTAGTCTAATTCTTGTTTGGGCCTCAGCCTTTTGAGTCCAACTAAGTTTAGAGCCCAATTAATAAAAATAATATTTTGTGATCCAAACAAAACTCAAATAATTCAGAAAATGCATAGCTTCACAACAAGTGACTTCACAGCTTCCAAAACTTCACATGTGCATAACTTCACAGCAAGTAACTTCACATGTGTATAACTTCACAACCATCACAGCAAGTAACTTCACATGTTCAACAACAAATGCTCCTAGGTTCACAAGTGCTCCCAAGTTCACAAGTGCTCCCAGGTTCACTTGCCAAGTGCAAAATGCAACAAACTGCATAAGTTCACGGCCTACTACGACATGTTCAAAGACAAACTTCAAAGCCATCAAACTACCTTAGCTCCAAAGAGAGCCATCAAGTGGGCTAAATTCTCTTCCTGCTCTTGAGACATCTTGCGCAGCAGCTCAAGTTCCTTGTCGCGTGCAGCTTCAGATTCTTCCGCCTTCATATTGATTGCTGCCAATTCTTCTTGCATCACTTCAGCTTGAAGCTCGGACCTCTCCAGTTGCTGCTCAAGGTCACGAACATGAGCAGCCACTTCAGCAGTTGCTTTGCCGGAGTTGTTCCTAGATGACTGGAGCCCAACATTCCTGAGGAATGTGCTTTGCTTGACTTCGGTCTTGAGCACTCTTCGACAATTTCAACAACAGACTTTGGCTCTTCACCTTCTAGTACCGGCGCGTCCTTCATTTTTTCCATCTCATTCTAGCATATGGAGGAAAATGATAGGCATTAGTGGGAGATCTATTTCACATTTTGCAAACCAAACCAAGCAAGAGAAACCAAACCGGCACACAAATGGATTATTTGAAGTAACCAAACCAGCACTCAAAATCTATACAAGAAGATGATGAGTAGTGCCCTGGAGACATGCAATTGGAACAATATGATTGCTTTATTAAGCCTAGAATGGTGGTTCTATATAAGATGGCTTCCCGAGTGAGTCGATCATCAAACTAACATTCAGATAAAATTCATCATATCATAAAAAATGCAACAAATAGCTACTACAAGTTCTGATATCTTTGTTAAACTATCAAACAACATCAAAGCATGGAACATAGCATGTGTTCTTGACTGGCTTCGAATCAAACAGCATCAAAGCATCAAAGCATCAAACAACATCAAAGCTGGCTGTGAATCAAACAGGGCTGAGGTTTCAACAAAGCATGGAGTGACTTACTATAGCAGTATTGACTGGCTCCGAAAACCCATGCTTCTTGCTGTTGTGGGTGGCCTTAAACAAGTCAATCGCAGACAGCTCCTCACCCTTACGCTCTTCTTTCTAAAAAAATTCAACAAAAATCAAAATGTTATTCAGCAAGAATCAGAAATGTTATTAAACAAGGATCAAACGGTAAGGTCTCTAGAGAAAAGTTCTCACAGTGGCAAAAATGTGTGTTGTGTAGTGCCTGGAACCAGTTCTCTGATTGTACATGACTTTTTCTAGATTCATCTTGTTCGACACACAGATTTCCTACAAAAAAGCATACTGTCAGCATGATCTAGCACTAGCATATCATGTGCAGAACATAAAGCATCAAACAAAGCAGAGACAAACCTTGTGTCTTGGGGTAGACCCCATCTCCACCAGAGCTTGCCATTCACCATCCGTCAGATCTGGCACCGGAGACTTAATGCTCACTTTGTTTGAGGCTATGGTATCAAAATACTTCTTCTTGATCTGATGGCGTCTGTTCTTTGAATTTTTCTGCAGAATATCTTTGCACGCGGTCTTGATGGTCTCCGAGTCCGTGTTCATCTCAAAATTTGCCTACCAAGACAGCAAACAAGGTAGGAACAATATTAGTGATCATGCATAGGTGTAACAGAAAATAGATAGCACATTAACTATGAAACAAGTAGCTTACATCAACTTTCCCAATGTAGTTCTCCAATAGACTAGCATTTTTTTGTATAGCTTGAAGTGAGGAAGAACCGGAAGATGGCTTCTTGCAACGAGTCCACACTCAGAAGCAAGCTTTGCTGCCTGCAGAGGCTTCTCTGGACGCTTCATCCCTTCGGCAATTTGGATAGGCACCTTGCTACCAAGCGACTTGGTGATTCTCTCTAGCCCTTTGCCCTTTCTAAGTCTAGTCCTGGTAGTCATTGCATCTGAAAATGAAATTGAACTCATAAATTAGAATAGAAATCGACAAATGCAGGAATCAACAAAAGCATACATGATCATTCCATTTGGAAAATGCACTAGTAAAAGATAGCATTGCAAAGGTCAACTTGCCTGATTGAAGCACAAGTTGTTGTTCTTCTTCATTGATGACAGCATTCCTATCAATAGAAGGTGCAACAGGGCTGAGGTCTATGTGGACAGTGCCTGCTTCATCAATGCAGATAGTTCCTCCTTCATCTAGGCAGACAGTGCCACTTCCATCCATGCTGAGAGTGGTTTCTTCATCCATGGGCGGCAACTCATCACCCATTTGCACCGAGGTCTCAGAGTCCATGTGGAGCAGACTTTCCTGATGGTCCGTCGCAGTTTCCATCTTTGCTTTGTGCCTTGTGACTCTGTCAGGGGCAGGTTCATCCGGATCCTCTTTTTTTCCTGGAGCTGGGGCCATCACCCTTCCTGGAGGCATTGCAGCAGATGTTTCTGAGCTCTTCTTCTTCTTGCTGACTGTCTTCTTAACACGAGGCCTCTTCGTCCTAGATTCCTTCAGTGCCTCTTATAAACAGCAAGGAAAAAAGCATTAGATCACAAGAGAAATATGTGAGCACAAGGAAACACATAGCATAAAAGAACCCCAACCCTCCAAGCAAGACAGAGTTTGCATCTTAACAGTCTTGTTCACTACGACATCATCCACTTCTTCTCCATCAATAACTTCATCCTCCTTAGGATTGTACTCTGGGTCATCATTGATAACTCCACTACCTTCTTGAACCTCATCACTTCTACCTTCTTGTACACCATTTGTTTTCCTAATCATCGACGCTATTGCACAGATGCCAAGGGACTGGAACATCCGAATGTTCCTCATGATATTTCTAGCCCTAACCTTCTCGTACTCGGTGAGAGGCTCTTCTTTGCATGATAAAGGAAACGTAACTATTAGGTGAATGTTTGGAATGCATGGACAGCCAGCCAAACATATCTTATGATATTTTATTATCATATAATCCTAGTTATTAAAGTAAGGAAGACTAACAGCACACAAGCACAATTAAGCCAGCTTATTCAGATTGCAGCAATGCATTTCACTTAGCATATTAAGACACAGATTTTATGAAACTGATAGTATAACCACAAGGAGCAAGTTGCATACCAATGTTTGGCCTCATGTTTGACCTTGTCCTCCTTGCCATGGATGATCTTGAGGTGGTTGGAACATTTCTATAAAAGCTTGCAAAATAGAATAAACAGGAATGAGATATAACAGGGACAAAGAAGAATGATGCACTTGTATCAATAAAGGAAATCACTTGAACCAGCATGCACATACAGGTGTAGCAATGCATGAGTAATAATACATGTGAAGCAAACTTGTTGGATCAACAATATAGTGATGTAGTTAAATTAATTAAGCAACCATGTAATTGCACTAAACAAGCATGCATGTACACAGGAAAGATATGAAGCATCCCTTAAAATCTTGACTACATAAAGCAGGGGGTAGCAATGTACATAACTCAACTAAGTTAATTGGTGTCATTACATAAAAGTAGCACAAAGTAACAAACTAACACAACTAGCCAATCAATAGAATAAAGCTCACAGAAATGGTAGATGGACTTAATCATTTAGTAATGAACACCATGAATTAACTAGACCAACCCAGAGAGCATATATCACACCTACATGAACTACTCTAGTAGTACAGTGAGCAGGAAGATTTCTATATGAACAACAGAGTCCCATAGGAAGCAATGAGAGATCAGCACTGCCAATAACCAATTAGCAAACCCAGGAACATAGCTATGGAACTAGATCATCCATATGTAAACCAAAACATGGCAGGAGATCACAGGATAGAAACCAAACATGAATTGGAACCTACAAACCGTAGATAGCATGGGAACAACAACCACGGAGCTTTAGATTTAGTGGTGACCATAATCAAGAACAAATAACAGGATTGGCAGCAGAGGGAGAGGGAGATGGAGATGGACAATAACCTGCTTTTGTGGTGGTGCGTCGTGGTAGCCGTGCTTGAGCTCCTCCTCCTGATGCTGCTCAATGACCTGCAGGACAAACAAGGCCATGGATGAGCTGCCACATGGCATCCACATGAACACGCAAAATAGCAAGCAACAATCTAGAATAATATCAAGCCACAGTCCATGTCAGAGTCATTGACAGGGATGCACAATCAAAATAGAGCATACAAAATCTAGAATAAAGAACCACCTCCCCACAAAACCCTAACCCCATGAATCTAACCCCATACAAAATCAGATTACTCATCATAATCAATGTGCAGTATCACATTCTCATAAGAATGGAACAGAAAAAAGAATTATGGACATTCTCATAAGCAAGCATGATTTGGTATATCAACCCATATAGACTAACAACAATTGCAAGTAAGTGGCTTCGTGTAGGCTAACCCATGTTGCACAGGCAAAACTATGCATTCTTCATGAAAACCCTTGAGAACATGCACATACTCTTAACAACAATTGAAATCATGCATAGGGAGGAAATTTAGAACATGCACTCAAACCCCCATGAACCCTAACCCCATGAAACCCATGAACCCTAACCCCAAGAACCAGAGGGAGATCATCCCCATGAATCCCCATCGATTCTACCCCATGAACCAGAGAGCAACATATACCCTAACCCTAACCCCATGAATCCTAACCCTAACCCGCGTCGATCCATCCCCATGAACCCTAGGAGAACCCATGAGGGGGATCTACCAAACCCTAGAAGATCTAAACATCGAGGGGAGAGGGGAACATACCTGCCGTCGTTGATCGTTGATGATGTAGATGATGTAGTCATCGTCGTCGACATAGTCGTAGCCGGGGCGGTCGATGTAGCCGTAGATGTCATTGATGAAGCCGCTGTCGTGGAGGGGAGAGGCGAGGGGGGATTCGTCGTCGTTGATGTAGTCATCATCGTCATCGATGATACGGGCGATGTAGCTGTCGAGGGGAGGGGATTCGTCGTCAGGGAGGGCGACGCGGCGCGACGGGTGGTGCAGCGGCATGGCGGCACGGAGCAAGGGAGGGAGTGGGAGTGGGGAGGTGCGGAACAGGGGAGTGAGTGGGGCGGCGGGGCGGCACGGAGCAGGGGAGGGAGTGGGGTGGCGGGGCAGCGTGGAGTAGGAGAGAGAGTAGGGAGAAGCTAGGGTTCGTCGGGGAGAGGGGAGGGGAATGGAATGGGGAAATTTTGGGGAGTGGGAGGGTAGGGGAGTGGGGATGGATCCCGCGTGTTTAGTGGGAGAGGGATGGTGGGTCCCGCATGGTAGTGGGAGAGAAGTGGTGGGAAATTTTGGTGGGGTAGGAGGGAAATTTTGGTGCTAGGAGGGAAATTTTGGTTGGGTGGGAGGGAAATTTTCACCAGTTTTTAGAGGTTTTTAGGCAGAAAAAATTGGGGTTTTTTTTGTAAACTTTGTAGAAATCATGGTTAAAATCATATTGAATAGCTCAAGAAAACATCCGTATTGCAAGTTTAGTATTTTTGCTAGTTGGTAGGCCACATTTGATGATGTGACGCGGAGGTCTCCCATTTTTTGATTTTTTTCTGAATTTTTTACGGTGTTTTCATAAACCGGCCGATTTTGTCACGCCGGTCGTCCGTGGCTAGGGTTTGAGTCATGTCAATCTGTTGTTGATTCTTTGATGAAATGCCTACCTATGAAGTTAAAATGATTTTTGGCAAAAATAACGGGCAAGCTATGGAGGACCCGCAATTCAAATTCCAGCCGGTTCCAGCTGAATGGGCCGAAGGTGGTCTGAATGGCTGGGAGTAGCTATGACGGTCAGAAATGCATGCTTTTTGGCGATCGTTTGTAAAATAGGGTCTACTTTGAGATAGACATGGAATGGCGCCGTTTGTGGTGACCCTCCTTGTAGCCACTTCATGAAAAATGCATGTCTTTAGCATTCAAAAAATGAAAAATAGTTTTTTTGTTAAACAAGTTGGAACCTTGCTTTGGCAACATTGTTTGCCATCACAAGATGGAGGCATGCGCCAAATTTGGGCATATTATCACAAACTATTCAACGAATGCGGCCATATCATTGCTAGTTGGGCTTGAAAGCCATGAATCTTCGTTCAGGGTAGGTCGTTTCTTAGAACACCTTTTCAAAAAAACATTTGTATTGCAAGTTTAGTATTTTTGCTAGTTGGTAGGCCACATTTGATGATGTGATGCGGAGGTCTCCCATTTTTTTGAATTTTTTTTCAATTTTTTACGGTGTTTTCAAAAACCGGCCGATTTCGTTGCGGCGGCCGTCCGTGGCTAGGGTTTGAGTCATGCCAATCTTTTGTCAATTCTTTGATGAAATTCCTACCTGTGAAGCTAAAAATGATTTCTAGCAAAAATAACGGGCAAGCTATGGAGGACTCACAGTTCAAATTCCAGTCGGTTCCACCTGAATCAGCCGAAGGTGGTCTGAATAGCCGGGAGTAGCTATGAGGGTCGGAAATGCATACTTTTTGGCGACCGTCCGTAAAATAGGGTCTACTTTGAGATAGACATGGAATGGCGCCGTTTGGGGTGACCCTCCTTGTAGCCGCTTCACAAAAAACGCATGTCTTTAGCATTCAAAAAATGAAAAATGTTTTTTGTTAAACAAGTTGGAACCTCGCTTTGGCAACATTGTTTGCCATCACAAGACAGAGGCATGCGCCAAATTTGGGCATATTATCACAAACTATTCAACGGATGCGGCCATATCATTGCTAGTTGGGCTTGAAAGCCATGAATCTTCATTCATGGTAGGTCGTTTTTGAGAACACCTTTTCAAAAAAACATTCGTATTGCAAGTTTAGTATTTTTGCTAGTTGGTAGGCCACATTTGATGATCTGACGTGGAGGTCTCCCATTTTTTTGAATTTTTTACGTTGTTTTCAAAAACCGGCCGATTTCGTCGCGGCGGCCGTCCATGGCTAGGGTTTGATTCATCCCAATCTGTTGTCGATTCTTTGATGAAATGCCTACATGTGAAGCTAAAAATGATTTTTGGCAAAAATAACAGGCAAGCTATGGAGGACCCGCAGTTCAAATTCCAGCCGGTTCAAGCTGAATCGGCCGAAGGTGGTCTGAATGGCCAGGAGTAGCTATGAGGGTCGGAAATGCATGGTTTTTGGCGACCGTCCGTAAAATAGGGTCTACTTTGACATAGACATGGAATGGCGCCGTTTGGGGTGACCCTCCTTGTAGCCACTTCACGAAAAACGCATGTCTTTAGCATTCAAAAAATGAAAAACGTTTTTTTGTTAATCAAGTTGGAACCTCGCTTTGGCAACATTGTTTGCCATCACAAGACGGAGGCATGCGCCAAATTTGGGCATATTATCACAAACTATTCAACGGATGCAGCCATATATTGCTAGTTGGGCTTGAAAGCCATGAATCTTCGTTCATGGTAGGTCGTTTTTTAGAACACCTTTTCAAAAAAAACATCTGTATTGGAAGTTTAGTATTTTTGCTAGTTGGTAGAATACATTTAATGATGTGACGCGGAGGTCTCCCGTTTTTTTGTTTTTTTTTGATTTTTTTACAATGTTTTCAAAAACCGGCCGATTTCGTCGCGGCGGCCGTCCGTGGCTAGGGTTTGAGTCAGGCCAATATTTTGTCGATTCTTTGATGAAATTCCTACCTGTGAAGCTAAAAATGATTTTTCGCAAAAATAACGGGCAAGCTATGAAGGACCCGCAGTTCAAATTTCAGCCGGTTCCACCTGAATCGGTCGAAGGTGGTCTGAATGGCCGGGAGTAGCTACGAGGGTCGGAAATGCATGCTTTTTGGCGACCGTCCGTAAAATAGGGTCTACTTTGAGATAGACATGGAATGGCGCCGTTTGGGATGACCCTCCTTGTAGCCGCATCATGAAAAATGCATGTCTTTAGCATTCAAAAAATGAAAAAGGATTTTTTTTGTTAAACAAGTTGGAACCTCGCTTTGGCAACATTGTTTGCCATCACAAGACGGAGGCATGCGCCAAATTTGGCCATATTATCACAAACTATTCAACGGATGCGGCCATATCATTGCTAGTTGGGCTTGAAAGCCATGAATCTTCGTTCATGGTAGGTCGTTTTTGAGAACACCTTTTCAAAAAAACATCTGTATTGCAAGTTTAGTATTTTTGCTAGTTGGTAGGCCACATTTGATGATGTGACGCGGAGGTCTCCCATTTTTTTGATCTTTTTTGAATTTTTTACGGTGTTTTCGTAAACCGCCCTATTTCGTCGCGGCGGCCGTCCGTAGCTAGGGCTTGAGTCATGCCAATCTGTTGTCGATTATTTACAAAAAACCATGTTTAGATGACACTGTCATACTTGAGCATTAAACTTATATTGTTTCATAATGTTGTTGATTCTTAATGAACAATCTTAACAAAAAACATGTTTTTGACAATCACAAAATGAAACTTATATTGTTTCATACATTAGCATGCACAAAAACTAGGAGCATCAATTACCATGCCAAGTGCTCCCAGAAACTTATGGACCCTCATGAGCATGTTTCATCTTTCGTCCATGAGCATGCACAAAATATCAATTCCCATCAGTTACCAAACTGAATATTCATAATTAAGAAACTGAATATTCATACTTAAGCATCCATGAGCATGCACAAAATTCAAACTAAGCTTGGCATTGCCACTTAACATTCCCACTTGATTTCTTAACATCTTCACTCGTTCTTCTCCTTATTCTCCTTCATCCTCCTGATGCGCTTAGAGTGGCGAATGCCGACGCGGATGTACTCCTCTACCACAATTGGCATGGTCCTGTCGCCCAGCTGTGGAATCGCCGGCGCCACTACCATCGCGAGGTCATCGTTAGGCACCACCATCGTGAGGTCAGCGTCAGGCACCACAATCGCGAGGTCGTCGTCAGCCACCACCATAGCAGGGTCGTCGTCAGCCACCACCATAGCAGGGTCGTCGTCAGCCACCACCATAGCAAGGTCGTCATCAGCCACCACCATAGCAAGGTCGTCGTTAGCCAGAATAGGCTGCACCTCCCCGCTCTGATCCTCATCATCCCTGCTCTGCTCCTCTTCTTACCCACTCAGCTCCTCGTCATCCCCGCTCTGCTCCTCTTCTTGCCCACTCTGCTCCTCGTCATCCCTACTGCTGCTCCCATTGCCTGGCCAAATGCAACAAAGTGTGAACATGGTGTTGTCATCATGCTGGTAGAGGAAGCCAAAAGGACAGAAAGAAGAGAGGCAGAGAGCTTACTGGCATCATCGTCGTGCTGGTAGTACATGTGGCACATGGTGTTGTTGAACATCTTCACGGTGAACATGGCGTCACCGTCGTAGCGGAAGACAAGGAAGCGCCCAAGCTGCAGCTCATGGGTGCGGGCAAAATGCTCCCAGCCGGGCCCTAAGTACATGTGGCCTTCACCGTCGAACACCACCACCACGTCCCACAGCTTGCGACGCCCGCTGCCGGCCTCCCGCAGCTTCACTATGTGGGGCTCACGGCCAGCGAGCATGTGACGCCCCCGATTCAATCGTACACTAATCATACACGCAAATGTGTACGATCAAGATCAGGGACTCACGGGAAGATATCACAACACAACTCTAAAAATAAAATAAGTCATACAAGCATCATAATACAAGCCAGGGGCCTCGAGGGCTCGAATACAAGTGCTCGATCATAGACGAGTCAGCGGAAGCAACAATATCTGAGTACAGACATAAGTTAAACAAGTTTGCCTTAAGAAGGCTAGCACAAACTGGGATACAGATCGAAAGAGGCGCAGGCCTCCTGCCTGGGATCCTCCTAAACTACTCCTGGTCGTCGTCAGCGGCCTGCACGTAGTAGTAGGCACCTCCGATGTAGTAGGAGTCATCGTCGAGGTGGCGTCAAGCTCCTGGGCTCCAGCATCTAGTTGCGACAACCAGGTAGAATGGAAAGGGGGAAAAGAGGGAGAAAAGCAACCGTGAGTACTCATCCAAAGTACTCGCAAGCAAGGATCTACACTACATATGCATGGGTATATGTGTAAGGAGGCAATATTGGTGGACTGAACTGCAGAATGCCAGAATAAAAGGGGGATAGCTAGTCCAATCAAAGACTATGCTTCTGGCAGCCTTCGTCTTGCAGCATGTAGAAGAGAGTAGATTGAAGTCCTCCAAGTAGCATCGCATAGCATAATCCTACCCGGTGATCCTCCCCACGTCGCCCTGTGGAAAAGCGATCACCGGGTTATCTGCGTGTGTTTTATTAAGTATCCGGTTCTAGTTGTCATAAGGTCAAGGTACAACTCCGGGTTGTACTTTTACCGAGGGACATGGCTATTCGAATAGATTAACTTCCCTATAGGGGTGCACCACATAACCCAACACGCTCGATCCCATTTGGCCGGACACACTTTCCTGGGTCATGCCCGGCCTCGGAAGATCAACACGTCATAGCCCCACCTAGGCACAACAAAGAGGTCAACACGTCGGTCTAAATCCTATGCACGCAGGGGTCTGGGCCCATCGCCCATTACACACCTGCATGTTGCGTGGGCAGCCGGAAGCAGAACTAGCCCCCTTAATACAAGAGCAGGCTTACGTTCCAATCCGGCGCGCGTCGCTCAGTCGCTGACGTCACGAAGGCTTCGGCTGATACCACGATGTTGAGTGCCCATATCTTTCCCACGTAGTTGGTTAGTGCGTATGGGCCAGTGGCCAGACTCATATCAAATACCAAGATCTCGTTAAGCGTGTTATTATGAAGCAACCGCGGATGCCGACTAGGGCCAGGCCCACCTCTCTCCTAGGTGGTCTCAACCCGCCCTATCGCTCCACCACAAAGTAACAGTCGGGGGCCGTCGGGAACCCAGGCCCACCTCTACCGGGATGGAGCCACCTGTCCTTCCAGGCCCCACATCGGAATCACTTGCGGGTACTCAACGAGCCAACCCGACTTTAGTCACCATCTATATAGTATGTATATATGTATAGTATATACCCATGATCACCTCCCAAGTGATCACGACCCGATAGTATAGCAAGGCAGACTGACAAGAATGTAGGGCCAATGATGATAAACTAGCATCCTATACTAGGCATTTAGGATTGCGGGTAAGGTATCAATGACTGTAGCAACAATGATAGGCTATGCAACAGAATAGGAGTAACCGAACAGTAACATGCTACACTACTCTAACGCAAGTAGTAGAGAGAAGAATAGGCGATATCTGGTGATCAAAGGGGGGGCTTCCCTGGTTGCTCTGGCAAGAAGGAGGGTTCGTCAACTCCGTAGTTATACTGGGTAGCAGCGGCGTCGGTCTCATAGTCTACCCGAGAGAAGAGGGGGAAGAAACAATAAATATAATGCAAACATAAGCATGACGATGCAGGACATGACAGTGAGCAGTGTTAGGTGTGCCCTAACGCGGTAGTAGGTGATACCGGCGAAAGGGGGAAACATCCGGGAAAGTATCCCTGGTGTTTCGCATTTTCGGACAGATGAACCGGAGGTGAAATGTTGCAGGTTCACTATGCTAGGGACGCGTTGCGGACGAACGGGCTGCGTATACGGATTCGTCTCATCGTTCTGAGCAACTTTCATGTACAAAGTTTTTTCATCTGAGCTACGGTTTATTTTATATTAATTTTTAAAAGATTTAAGCATTTCTAGAATTTGTTTAATTAATTTAATTCAACATTATGCAGAATAGTGCATGCTGACGACATCATGACGTGTGACGTCAGCAGTCAACAGGGCGTTGACTGGGTCAAACTGACATGCGGGACCCACGTGTCATACTCTGCTTAGGTTAACTAGGTTCTAGCTATATCTAATTACTGTTAATTAAACTAACTAGTTAATTAGATTAATTAAACATGAGTAATTAATTTAATTAATTCACTAATTAATTAATTTAATTAATTATCAATTTTATTAATTCTTTTAAAAAAACGTTCTCAGGGGGTGGGCCCCTGTTGTCAATGGCCCAGGGGCCTTAACGGGCACTAGGCATCGGGCACCCGGGCACGGTTACGGGCGCCGGGTGTGCAGGCCTGAGGCCACCAGGGGGCGCCGGCCGGAGCTGTACGG
Source organism: Triticum aestivum (assembly GCF_018294505.1). Lineage (NCBI taxonomy): Eukaryota > Viridiplantae > Streptophyta > Magnoliopsida > Poales > Poaceae > Triticum > Triticum aestivum. The sequence goes on along the minus strand of NC_057798.1, from coordinate 547,819,877 downwards.
CGAAACAGCGGCGAGGACGGGCAGTGGAGGCAGCGGCGGTGGCTGGAGACAGCGCAACAGCGGCTGCAATCCTGTGGGAGCCGCGACAGTGGTCACGGGGTGGCTTGGCCGGAGCAACAGGGGGGCGCGCCGAACGGCTGTAGGCGCGACCGACCAAGGTAGGAGGCGCGTGCGGCAGGAGCAGAGAGCTCCGGCGCGGCCAAGGGCGAGCACGGACAGAGAGCGGTGGGGTGAGGGGGAGCGCGGGCAAGGTGTGGCGTGGCGCGCGGCCAGTGCGACCGAGGCACGCGAGTGGTGCGAGACGGAGAGGAGCACGGGGAGAGAGCGGGGCCGCGGCGACGACAGAGTCGTGGTGAGCGCATGGCGAGGGGGAGAGGAGGCCGGGGGGCCTCACCGTGGGTTGCAGAGGACGGGGCAACGGGGGTCGAGGAGGGGGGTCGGGGACGATGCGATGAAGAGGAGGCATGCCGGTGGGGAGGAGGAAGCAGGCCGGTGAGGCGGGGGATGAGGAGGCAAGGAGGCAGTCCGGCGAGGTTGATCCGGCGATGGGCGGCGGCGGTGGGGCGCCTAGTTCGGTGAACAGCGACGGTGCGAGGTTGGGGCCCGAGTGCCCCGATCCAGATTGGGGGAGGGGCGAGAGGAAGGAGGGAGTGGGTGGGGTGTCGGTTAGGGTTTCACCGACACGAGGTTATGGGGAGTTGGGTGGGCCGGCGGGCTGGGCTGGCTGGGCTGGCCGGCTGGGCCGTTTGGCCCAGTTGGCCAGCGTTGTTTCCTTTCTTTGTTTTATTTTACTTTTCTATTCTTTTTATTTATCTACTTTCTACTGTTTTCTTTATTTCCAATTATTTTAGTTTTAGTAAAACATACACTTAGCATCTAATTTAGGATCTCAACTTAGCCCATAATCACAAAAAGTCTGAACCTCAAATAAATTATTTTGACATTTTATTAATTACAAAAGGTATTTAATAAATTGTTTTTGCTGTTGTTTTATTCATCTAATAGTATTTAAACATTTTATAAAGGTGTGGTTTCTCCATCATAATTACGTATGCAATATTTGGTTCACTCCGAACATTTTAGTTTTGATGTTTGAAAACTTTTGTTGTTTGCCATATTTTGAATTTGAATTTTGAATCTGTTTTAAACTAACGTGAGGTTAACAACAGTAACCATGGTGACGTGGCATCATTTGCAGGGAATTACTGTAGCTTAATTACACGGGCGTCACAATTCTCCTCCACTACAAGAAATCTCGTCCCGAGATTTAAGAGGTGGGATAAGGGGGGAAGGCCTGGTTACGAAATTCTAACGAATCTTGTCGGTCTTGGTTGTCGATCCATAGCGTTGATTTCTTCATACCTATGCATCAATGCATCATGATGAAGTTGTCGTCCTTTCTTTGGGAACTCCATCGTACTTACGAAAGAATAAAGGGTGGGTATTCCGAGAGAATGGACCTCCACAAGTTTGACTATCTGGTCGATAACATCGGGGAGGGTGGCGGAGGTAACTCTCGAGTTGAAACTTAAGGAAATATCGAGAGCCTGGTAAGAAGGTACCATGAGGAGTTTCAAACAGATAGGCAATCATTCGATGCCTAATCAGAAGGTGAAAGGGTTTTAGGACAACGAGAATAAGTTCTGATACCAGAATAAATCACTCGGAAGGTGGTCCATGAATTAAATACAAAGCCAAGTGTGAGGAATAACCATTAGAAACAGGGTTGTACAGGAGAGTCAGGTTTCGATCCTGTGGAACTGTGGGTTATGGGCCCACCATGTGGGTTAAAAGTAGGAAGGGCGGAGACATCTTGTGTGATCATGTAAGCAAGGCATGTCAGAGGATAGCATGTCATTTATGTCGGCAACAACATCGGTACCAAGGGCGAGGGACGAAGAGAACCATTTTCTTGCTCGTTGAACGAGGTGGACCAATAGGCAAAGTTCTCGTCCATCGGTGGCTACCAGAATGTCATCAACAATGGTAACAGGGTCTTGCCGACAGAATTGTACACCAAGGTGTTTACATAAGCAAGAGAATATTACTGCTTAGATCATATAGATCACAAGAAACGTTAAACCAACCAATGGAAAGGAAAATATGATTATCAGATTAAACAGAGCAATGGAAAGGAAAATGTGTTTAAACACATATTTCAAGGGTATATCCTTCCCAAGGACAAGCAGAGCATGATATCCATGACAAGATATAATGTAGAAAACTCTTTTGGTAAGGGGAGAGAAACTTCATGACATTACCCAGGCAATGGTGTTTGGATAATTGAGCAAGAAACATTTAGCATTGGGCTTCAATTGTTCTTGTTGAAAATCGGAGTACCACAAACATGCATCGAGATAGCATTGACATTGTCATCAAGTAAGGGTCAGAATTTGGATGCACAAAGGATCCATCAAGAACAACTTATAGAATAAGTCTTACAATTTGCTCATGGAAGAATGACTAACCTTGCCAAAAAGGAAACTATAACAATAGGTCCTCCAGCCAGGTGTGCTAGGCATGACATCACCTTACCGGGTCATATAAGGACCAATGTTATAACTCTTGAAAATATGTTCGAACCATCATATCCGACCGAGATTCAGATCTGATTGGTGTCAGGATACCTCAGACTTGCCTGAGAAGAAAGGTGCAACACAAATTGTCAAGATGACAAGGTAAGATTCTCGGGAATTGTTCTATGGAAGCGAGCTCCGAAACAAGAGTTCATTATTAAGTCAAGGAGAGGTGAGGAGGTGGCTGATTGACTCAGCGACAATTCATTGAGATTTCCAAAAAGATGGATTTCCACAATTATGTGAACAAGGAGATAACATGAGTCAGATCAAATGATATAATGATGTATGCTCGAGGAAAACATACACAATTTAACAATGATAGAAGGGTGCACCCGAAAATCTGGACTAGGTAGCACGATCGATGTTTGAATGATGATTCAATAAGCAATAGACTTAGAATGAAACTATCGACCATTAACTTCAAAGCAATAGGTTTGCCAGAAGGGCAGAATCCAAACAGTATTATTCACTTGTAGGTGTCCCGGTTAGAATCGACACGGGGACCAAGAATAGACTGATGATGGCAATAAGTATCACTTGTATCAAGAATTCTTAAGGGCTGGTGAAATTCTCGCGACCATCTTGACATAAAAGACAGTGGTACACAAAGGTAGAACATAATACCAGCTGGATAGCAAGTTGCATCCGTAACATGAACAAGTTTGTGGTGAAAGAAAGGTAATGATGTTGTCGATGGTAACTCAAATTACCAAGGGACGAGGATGGCGCTTATCATCTAGAATTTGATTGGTAACCCGGAAGGAGTCAAAATGTTGAAGATGATCACGACAAATTTTGTCGAGAGGTTATACGAAGAAGCAATCCAACAACGACTGCATCAAGCAAAAGGACTGATGCAGCAAACCACATATACAGCACAAACTCGGAATCAAGTTTGTGGTTCGAGGTGAAATGATAAGACGAGGAAATTCGACGTAAGCTTAGCTCATCGTTGAAAATTGTGCTCCGGGAAGAAGGACCAGATAGCATAGTTAAAATTTAGCACGATAATGATATGGCCGATCAGGCTAGGAATGACTTGAAGGATTATTAAACTTGTAAGCAACAAAAATTACTTAGAGTTATTGAATCGGAGTGCAAAGTCGATTCACTTATCGGTGTTCTCAGTTGGCAAACAACCCAGAACCCATGAAGTGACAATGACAGTGAAAGGTAGTACTGCATCAAAAGTTCATAAGATGTAGTTCAATGGCATGATATCCTCGAGATACCAGGGGTAATACTCGAAGGTAGATCATAATAGAGGTTAGGCAGGCACATTAATCTGTAGAAGACAAGTGCTTTAACTTGTCCAAGAAATGGATCAAAGAAGAACAATCATGGTCGGGACCACGGTTGCAAAGGATCAATTCACAGATACCAGATGATACTTATCAAGGAAATAGTTATTATTACAAGAAGCTTCCATGATAGGATCTACATCGTGTCCATGGGTATGAACACAAAGTTCAAGGTCGACTCCCACTTCTCTAATGCATAACCTTTCACTCACTTATCGCCTTCGACGAAGTTGTAGGCTTGAAATTTTATCTGACTTAACATCAGTAGAGTATGACCCGTAGTAGTTTCCGGGTTCACAAGGTTAGAAAAGGCATAAGTTCAACCCATCAGGGCCTCTTAGGAACCTATACCACAAACTTCAGGAGTAAATAACACAATCACGAAAGCAGAGCATGTTCAACAAGGAAGGGGATACAATTTACCAAAGGCATTATGTATCCGAGAAAAGACTCACAAAGTTATTGAATATGAAGGACGTTATCGAATGAAATCCAATAAAGGATCTGGTGGCCACAAAGGTTCTGGTGTGAGTATCGGCACACAACCAGAGGAAGAAACAATGCGAAGGCATTGGATTATAGAAGCAACTGACTAATTCAAAGCTCAATGTAAAGAATCATGATTTTTGATTCAAGGGATCAGAAGCAAATGCTCTGATTAAGGATGGGTAAGCTGAATAGACTTAGGGGTACAATCGACGACATTTTGATTGGTCGATAAACAGATCATGTTCAAAATGACATCTCAGCCGGAAAGATAATTTTAAAATAATCAACCAATGATTGCGTGCATTCGCACTCATGTTTAAATCAATAGGATCAAAATGACGGTGTCAAAGGAGACTAATGAATGTTGCTAGACCTATGGGAAGCATCCATAATGCAAGCAGGCAAGTATATGTAGAGTAATAGTTTTAAAGAGGATTCTCGAATGATCGGATAGAATTTCAAAGTATCATATGAAACATATGAACAACTGGGGATGGATGAATACTCGATAAGTGCGAGTAATTATTTGCAGGGGTATTCATGTGGTAAAGAACTACAAGGCAGTAGACACAAGGTATTCTCATATCAATAGAGAGCAAGATCAACTGGGGGTAAAAGTAAGAAAGACATGTGTATGTATTTATCCATAGGGATATTTCGGTGGTAGGGAATTGCAAAAGCAACAGGCACAAAGTCTCGAGAGAACATCAGAGTGTATCTTTGGAATCCTTCGGTGCTCCAAGAAATTATCTGGAGTGAGGGGTCTCCTGGAGGAAGTAGTTACGAGAACCTAGAGTTGGCGTTATTAAAATCATTTAACCCGAATATAGGAGAGATCAGAGTCCCAGAGTAAAGGTCGAGGAGTAAAAGATCCTAATACCACACAATGGCGACGTGGCCCCGTAAGCCACACAGCCAAGTGAGCAAAACAGTTTTCGGCTTCTAGACTCAACTTCGGCCAAGGAGTTGGAAAGGGGATTCCTACAGGCAGTCGGCTCTGATACCAACTTGTGACGGTCCCGATTCAATCGTACACTAATCATACACGCAAATGTGTACTACCAAGATCAGGGACTCACGGGAAGATATCACAACACAACTCTAAAAATAAAAAAAGTCATACAAGCATCATAATACAAGCCAGGGGCCTCAAGGGCTCGAATACAAGTGCTCGATCATAGACGAGTCGGCGGAAGCAACAATATCTGAGTACATACATAAGTTAAACAAGTTTGCCTTAAGAAGGCTAGCACAAACTGGGATACAGATCGAAAGAGGCGCAGGCCTCCTGCCTGGGATCCTCCTAAACTACTCCTGGTCATCGTCAGCGGCCTGCACGTAGTAGTAGGCACCTCTGGTGTAGGAGTCATCCTCGAGGTGGCGTCAAACTCCTGGGCTCCAGCATCTGGTTGCGACAACTAGGTAGAATGGAAAGGGGGAAAAGAGGGAGAAAAGCAACCGTGAGTACTCATCCAAAGTACTCACAAGCAAGGATCTACACTACATATGCATGGGTATATGTGTAAGGAGGCAATATTGGTGGACTGAACTGCAGAATGCTAGAATAAAAGGGGGATAGCTAGTCCTATCGAAGACTACGCTTCTGGCAGCCTCCGTCTTGTAGCATGTAGAAGAGAGTAGATTGAAGTCCTCCAAGTAGCATCACATAGCATAATCCTACCCGGCGATCCTCCCCTCGTCGCCCTGTGGAAAAGAGATCACCGGGTTGTCTATGGAACTTGTATGGGTGTGTTTTATTAAGTATCCGGTTCTAGTTGTCATAAGGTCAAGGTACAACTTTGGGTCGTCCTTTTACCAAGGGACACGACTATTCGAATAGATTAACTTCCCTGCAGGGGTGCACCACATAACCCAACACGCTCGATCCCATTTGGCCGGACTCACTTTCCTGGGTCATGCCCGGCCTCGGAAGATCAACACGTCCCAGCCCCACCTAGGCACAACAGAGAGGTCAGCACACCGGTCTAAATCCTATGCGCGCAGGGGTCTGGGCCCATCGCCCATTACACACCTGCATGTTACATGGGCGGCCAGAAGCAGAACTAGCCCCCTTAATACAAGAGCAGGCTTACGTTCCAATCTGGCGCGCGCCGCTCAGTCGCTGACGTCACGAAGGCTTCGGCTGATACCACGACGTCGAGTGCCCATATCTTTCCCGCGTAGTTGGTTAGTGCGTATAGGCCAGTGGCCAGACTCAAATCAAATACCATGATCTCGTTAAGCATGTTATTATGAAGCAACCGCAGACGCCGATCAAGGCCAGGCCAACCTCTCTCCTAGGTGGTCTCAACCCGCCCTATCACTCCGCCACAAAGTAACAGTCGGGGGCCGTCGGGAACCCAAGCCCACCTCTACTGGGATGGAGCCACCTGTCCTTCCAGCCCCCACATCGGAATCACTTGCGGGTACTGAACGAGCCAACCCGACTTTAGTCACCATCTGTATAGTATGTATATATGTATAGTATATACCCGTGATCACCTCCCAAGTGATCATGGCCTGATAGTATAGCAAGGCAGACTGACAAGAATGTAGGGCCAATGATGATAAACTAGCATCCTACACTAGGCATTTAGGATTGCGGGTAAGGTATCAATGACTGTAGCAACAATGACAGGCTATGCAATAGAATAGGAGTAACGGAACAGTAACATGCTACACTACTCTAATGCAAGCAGTAGAGAGAAGAATAGGCGATATCTGGTGATCAACGGGGGGGCTTGCCTGGTTGCTCTGGCAAGAAGGAGGGGTCATCAACTCCGTAGTTGTACTAGGTAGCAGCGGCGTCGGTCTCGTAGTCTATCAGAGAGAAGAGGGGGAAGAAACAATAAATATAATGCAAACATAAGCATGACAATGCAACACATGACAAAGAGTAGTGTTAGGTGTGCCCTAACGCGGTACTAGGTGATACCGGCCAAAGGGGGAAACATCCGGGAAAGTATCCCTGGTGTTTCACGTTTTCGGACAGATGAACCGGAGGTGAAATGTTGCAGGTTCACTATGTTAGGGACGTGTGGCGGACGAATGGGCTGCGTATACAGATTCGTCTCGTCGTTCTGAGCAACTTTCATGTACAAAGTTTTTTCATCTGAGCTACGATTTATTTAAATTACTTTTTAAAAGATTTAAGCATTTCTAGAATTTGTTTAACTAATTTAATTCAACATTATCCAGAATAGTGCATGCTGACGGCATCATGACGTGTGATGTCAGCATGATGTCACCAGTCAACAGGGCGTTGACTGGGTCAAACTGACATGCGGGACCCACCTGTCATACTCTGCTTAGGTTAACTAGGTTCTAGCTAATCTAATTACTGTTTAATTAAACTAACTAGTTAATTAGATTAATTAAACAGGAGTAATTAACTTAATTAATTATCAATTTTATTAATTCTTTTTAAAAAAATGTTCTCAGGGGGTGGGGCCCTGTTGTCAATGGCCCAGGGGCCTTAACGAGCACTAGGCATCGGGCACCCGGGCGCGGTTACGGGCGCCGGGCGTGCAGGCCCGAGGCCACCATGGGGCGCCGGCCTCGACGGCGGCTAGAGTAGTACGGTGAAACGGCGGCGAGGACGGGCGGTGGAGGCAGCAGCGGTGGCTGGAGATAGCGCAATAGCGGCTGCAACCCTACGGGAGCCACGAGACTGGCCGCAGGGTGGCTTGGCCGGAGCAACAGGGGGGCGGCACCGAACGGCTATGGGCGCGACCGGCCAAGGTAGGAGGCGCGCGCGGTAGGAGCAGAGAGCTCCGGCGCGGCCAAGGGCGAGCACGGACAGAGAGCGGTGGGTGAGGCGGAGCGCTGGCAAGGTGTGGCGTGGCGCGCGGCCAGTGCGGCCGAGGCATGCGAGTGGTGCGAGACGGAGAGGAGCACGGGGAGATAGCGGGGCCGCGGCGACGACGGAGTCATGGTGAGCACAGGGCGAGGGGGAGAGGAGGCCAGGGGCCTCACCGTGGGTTGCAGAGGACGGGGCAACGGGGGTCGAGGAGGGGAGTCGGGGACGACATAATGAAGAGGAGGCAGGCCGGTGAGGCGGGGGATGAGGAGGCGAGGAGGCAGTCCGGCGAGGTCGATCCGGCGATGGGCGGCGGAGGTGGGGCGCCTGGTTCGGTGAACAGCGACGGCACGAGGTTGGGGCCCGAGTGCCCCGATCCAGATTAGGGGGAGGGGCGAGAGGAAGGAGAGAGTGGGTGGGGTGTCGGTTAGGGTTTCACCGACAGGGGGTTATGGGGAGTGGGGTGGGCCGGCGGGCTGGGCTGGTTAGGCTGGCCGGCTGGGCCGTTTGGCCCAGTTGGCCAGGGTGGTTTCCTTTCTTTGTTTTATTTTACTTTTCTATTCTTTTTATTTATCTATTTTCTACTGTTTTACTTTATTTCCAATTATTTTAGTTTTAGTAAAACATACACTTAGCATCTAATTTAGGATCTCAACTTAGCCCATAATCACAAAAAGTCTAAACCTCAAATAAATTATTTAGACATTTTATTAATTACAAAAGGTATTTAATAAATTGTTTTTGCTGTTGTTTTATTCATCTTATAGTATTTAAACATTTTATAAATGTGTGGTTTCTCCATCATAATTACCTATGCAATATTTGGTTCACTCCCAACATTTTAGTTTTGATGTTTGAAAACTTTTGTTGTTTGCCATATTTTGAATTTGAATTTTGAATCCATTTTAAACTAATGTGAGGTTAACAACAGTAACCATGGTGATGTGGCATCATTTGCAGGGAATTACTGTAGCTTAATTACCCGGGCGTCACAGAGCATCTTCACAAACTTGTCAGGCAGCCTCTGCAGCGAGGGTCAAGTAGTGGTTAATTGTGCCAATCAAGCACTAGACAGCAGAGTGATGATAAAGAAATGAGTGATGATAAATATACCTGCCTACAGCAAGATTTCTCAATTACAATCTCGAAGAGCTCGAAACCTTCCAAGGCAGCCATCTCACTTCTCTGAAAAGCAGCATTGTAAATTATCTTGGTAAAGGGGCAATCATCATCAGCAACAAGAATAACAACATCATGTGCACCCATCAACATCAACAACACCCATCAGGTAACCACAACAAAAATAACAACAGCAACATCATCAGGTGACCACCAATAGCAACAGCACTAAAATCTACTATAAATAGACCAGAACACAGCTAGAACCATATCTACTATAAATGGACATTGTTCCATATCTATAAATGAACATATCTGAACATTGGCATAAATGACAGAAAATATCCCTATCTAAACCCATCCATATCTGAACATTGGCATAAACATATCTGAACATATCAATAAATCTACTATAAATGGCAGAAAAGGTATTAAGGCACAAATTTCTTTACATAGGGAGTACAACCTACTACATCAAACTTAACCATAAATATCAACATTTCTTCATGGCAAGTCAAAACCACACCCATTTCTACTTTTCAGCACTACATGTATATTTATGTCACAATCCAAAGAGAAAGCCCAGCATTAGGCATTGCCTTGCAAGCTACGTTGAGGCAAACAAGGTTGATTTCATCGTCAAATCTGTCACTAAGCTTTCCTGATACTTTAATTAAACACAACCTAGTGCATCTAACCCCAATCAAAAATAACAAAAATTCTTCATGGCAAGTCAAACCTACACTCCACTAGTACAGTACTACATGGAAACCAAGCTAGTCGCCCAAAATTAAGATCAGAAACACCAATTAGCTACTCCAGCTCGTACTAAAAAGAACCCTAATCTGCAGAGGGGGGAACGGAATGGACCTGGGGGGACGGCGACTACAGAGGGTTTTGTGGACGCAGACGGTGCAGGCCTCCTCTTGATCTCGTGGTTCTTTAGGAAGAGGAACCCTAATCAGCGCCAGAGAACCCTAATCAGCGCCACAAAACCCTAATCTAATCAATAGGAAGAGGAATAGGAAGGAGTCGACGGATTCATACCTTAGGAGGTCGTCATCGTCGCTGTCGATGGAGGAGTGGGTCGCCAGGGAGGTCGTCACCGTCGATGGAGGAGAAGGGGATGCCGGCGGCGGAGAGGAGGAGTGGTTCGAGTGGATAATGGAGAGGAGGAGTGGGTCAAGTGGAGAGGAGGAGTGGGTCAAGTGGAGAGGAGGAGTGGGTCCACTTGTCAGCGAGTTCTATATTTGATATATTGAAAAGGGTTAGCATAGAGCACAAAACCAACAGCCTCTTCCTAGCGCAGTGTTAGAAAAATAGTGGAATAAGCGGCAAGTCGTGGGTTCAAGCCCCCGCTCGTGCATATTTTTTGGCCGCGCGTGGGATGAAGCTAGCCAATATATATATATATATATATATATAATGAAACAACTAGCACATTGTCAACATTCTCTTGCTAGCTCACTGGTTAAGGACAGGGTGAAACATGCGCCATGTCGTGGGTTCGAGTCCCCGCTCGCGCAACTTTTTTATATTCAAAAAAATTCAGGATCTCTGAAAACAACATCAAAACAATATTTTGCCATCAAAATGTTCACTGACAAAAAATAGCTCTGAAAAACATCAAAATTACAGCCATCAGCTCTGAAACAAATCAATATTTTGTGCCATTAGCTCTGAAACAAAACAAAACAATATTTTGCTCCATGCTAGAAATTTGAAACTTCATGAAAACTTCAAGCACTATGAATCTCCATTAGTATAAAACTTCAAACACTGCTACAAAAACTAAATTTTTCTCCATATTACAAAAACTACATTTCGCTGCTGGAATCTTCATTTTGCTACAGCCATCAGGATAACTACATCTCATCAGCTTCATCATTTTGCTACAGCCATCAGGATCATCATTTTGCTACAGCCATCATTTTGCTCCTAGAATCTTCAAGCATTTTTCTACCTAGAGAGAAGATTGATCAGGTCACCAGTCCCATAGATACCAAAACAAAGAACGTGCAGTAATTGTTGGGGGACGTAGTAATTTCAAAAAAAATCCCTATGTACACGCAAGATCATGGTGATGGCATAGCAACGAGAGGGGAGAGTGTTGTCCACGTACCCTCGCAGACCGTAAGCGGAAGCGTTATGACAACGCGGTTGATGTAGTCGTACGTCTTCACGATCCGACCGGTCCAAGTACCGAACGTACGGCACCTCTGAGTTCAGCACACGTTCAGCTCGATGACGATCCCCGGGCTCCGATCCAGTAAAGCTTCGGGGATGAGTTCCATCAGGACGACGGCGTGGTGACGATGATGATGCTCTACCGGCGCAGGGCTTCGCCTAAACTCCACGACCATATGACCGAGGTGGAATATGGTGGAGGGGGGCACCGCACATGGCTAAGGAACGATCCGTAGATCAACTTGTGTTGTTCCTAGAGGTGCCCCCTGCCCCCGTATATAAAGGATCAAGGGGGGAGAGGGCGGCCGGCCTAGGAGGGGCGCGCCAAGGGGAGTCCTACTCCCACCGGGAGTAGGACTCCCTCCTTCCTTGTTGGAGTAGGAGAAGGGGGAAAGAGGGGGAGAGGAGGAAGGAAAAGGGGGCCACACCCCTTGTCCAATTCGGACCAGAGGTGGGCTGCGCGCCTCCTTCCTTTCGGCCTCTCTCCTCTATTCCCGTATGGCCCAATAAGGCCCATATACTCCCCGGCGAATTCCCGTAACTCTCCGGTACTCCGAAAAATACCCGAATCACTCGGAACCTTTCCGAACTCCGAATATAGTCGTCCAATATATCGATCTTTACGTCTCGACCATTTCGAGACTCCTCGTCATGTCCCTGATCTCATCCGGGACTCCGAACTCCTTCGGTACATCAAAACTCATAAACTCATAATATAACTGTCATCGAAACCTTAAGCGTGCGGACCCTACGGGTTCGAGAACAATGTAGACATGACCTAGAACTATTCTCGGTCAATAACCAATAGCGGAACCTGGATGCTCATATTGGCTCCCACATATTCTACGAAGATCTTTATCGGTCAAACCGCATAACAACATACGTTGTTCCCTTTGTCATCGGTATGTTACTTGCCCGAGATTCGATCGTCGGTATCCAATACCTAGTTCAATCTCGTTACCGGCAAGTCTCTTTTCTCGTTACATAATGCATCATCCTGCAACTAAATCATTAGTCACATTGCTTGCAAGGCTTATAGTGATGTGCATTACCGAGAGGGCCCAGAGATACCTCTCCGACAATCGGAGTGACAAAACCTAATCTCGAAATACGCCAACCCAACATGTACCTTTGGAGACACCTGTAGTACTCCTTTATAATCACCCAGTTACGTTGTGACGTTTGGTAGCACCCAAAGTGTTCCTCCGGCAAACAGGAGTTGCATAATCTCATAGTTACAGGAACATGTATAAGTCATGAAGAAAGCAATAGCAACATACTAAACGATCAAGTGCTAGGCTAACGGAATGGGTCATGTCAATCACATCATTCTCCTAATGATGTGACCTCATTAATCAAATGACAACACATGTCTATGGTTAGGAAACAAAACCATCTTTGATTAATGAGCTAGTCAAGTAGAGGCATACTAGTGACTATATGTTTGTCTATGTATTCACACATGTATCATGTTTCCGGTTAATACAATTCTAGCATGAATAATAAACATTTATCATGAAATAAGGAAATAAATAATAACTTTATTATTGCCTCTAGGGCATATTTCCTTCAGTCTCCCACTTGCACTAGAGTCAATAATCTAGTTCACATCGCCATGTGATTTAACACCAATATTCACATCTGCATGTGATTAATACCCATAGTTCACATCATCATGTGATCAACACCCAAAGGGTTTACTAGAGTCAATAATCTAGTTCACATCGCTATGTGATTAACACCCAAAGAGTACTAAGGTATGATCATGTTTTGCTTGTGAGAGAAGTTTAGTCAACGGATCTGTCATATTCAGAGCCGTATGTATTTTGCAAAATATTCTATGTCCACAATGCTCTGCATGGAGCTACTCTAGCTAATTGCTCCCACTTTCAATATGTATCCAGATTGAGACTTAGAGTCATCTGGATTGGTGTAAAAGCTTGCACCGATGTAACTCTTTACGACGGGCTCTTTTATCACCTCCATAATCGAGAAATATTTCCTTAGTCCTCACTAAGGATATTCTTGACCGCTGTCTAGTGATCTACTCTTAGATCAAAATTGTATTCCTTTGCCAAACTCAGAGCAAGGTATACAATAGGTCTAGTACACAGCATAGCATACTTTATAGAACCTATGACTGAGGCATAGGGAATGACTGAGGCATAGGGAATGACTGTTCATTCTTTTCTATTTTCTGCCATGGTCGGGTTTTTAGTCTTACTCAACTTCATACCTTTGCATCACAGGCAAGAACTCCTTCTTTGACTGTTCCATTTTGAACTATTTCAAAAATTTATCAAGGTATGCACTCATTAAAAAATCTTATCAAGCGTCTTGATCTATCTATATAGATCTTGATGCTCAATGTGTAAGCAGCTTCACCGAGGTCTTGCTTTGAAAAACTCTTATTCAAGTATCCTTTCATGCTATCCAGAATTTCCATATCATTTCCAATTAACAATATGTCATCCACATATAATATTAGAAATGCTACAGAGCTCCCACTCACTTTCTTGTAAATACAGGCTTCTTCAAAAGTCTGTATAAAACCATATGCTTTGATCAACTCATCAAAGCGTATATTCCAACTCCGAGATGCTTGCACCAGTCCATAGATGAATCGCTGGAGCTTGCACATTTTGTTAGCACCTTTCGGATCGACAAAAACTTCTGGTTGTATCATATACAACTCTCCTTTAAGAAAACCAATAAGGAATGCAGTTTTGACATCCATTTGCCAGATTTCATAAAATGTGGCAATTGCTAACATGATTCAGACAGACTTAAGCATCGATACGAGTGAGAAAATCTCATCGTATTCAACACCTTGAACTTGTCGAAAACCTTTTGTAACAAGTCGAGCTTAGTAGATAGTAACACTACTATCAGTGTCCGTCTTCCTCTTGAAGATCCATTTAATCTCAATGTCTCGCCGATCATTGGGCAAGTCAATCAAAGTCCATACTTTGTTTTCATACATGGATCTTATCTTAGATCTCATGGCCTCAAGCCATTTTGCGGAATCTGGGCTCACCATCGCTTCTTCATAGTTCATAGGTTCGTCATGGTCTAGTAACATAACTTCCAGAACAGGATTACCGTACCACTCTGGTGCGGATCTTACTCTGTAAGACCTACGAGGTTTTGTAGTAACTTAATCTGAAGTTTCATGATCATCATCATTAACTTCCTCACTAATTGGTGTAGTAGTCACAGGAACAGATTTCTGTGATGAACTACTTTCAAATGAGGGAGCAGGTACAGTTACCTCATCAAGTTCTACTTTCCTCTCACTCACTTCTTTCGAGAGAAACTCCTTCTCTAGAAAGGATCCATTCTTAGCAACGAATGTTTTGCCTTTGGATTTGTGATAGAAGGAGTACCCAACAGTTTCCTTTGGGTATTCTATGAAGACGCACTTCTCCGATTTGGGTTCGAGCTTATCAGGTTGAAAACCTTTTTCATATAAGCATCGCAACTCCAAACTTTAAGAAACGACAACTTAGGTTTATTGTTAAACCATAGTTTATAGGATGTCGTCTCAACGGATTTAGATGGTGCCCTTTTAACGTGAATGCACCTGTCTCTAATGCATAACCCCAAAACAATAATGGTAAATCAGTAAGAGACATCATAGATCGCACCATATCCAATAAAGTGCGGTTACGATGTTCGGACACACCATAATGTTGTGGTGTTCCAGGTGGCGTGAGCTGTGAAACTATTCCACATTGTTTTAATTGAAGACCAAACTCGTAACTCAAATATTCGTCTCCGCGATCAGATCGCAGAAACTTTATTTTCTTGTTACGATGATTTTTCCACTTCACTCTGAAATTCTTTGAACCTTTCAATTATTTCAGACTTATGTTTCATCAAGTAGATATACCCATATCTGCTCAAATCATCTTGTGAAGGTCAGAAAATAACGATACTTGCCACGAGCATCAACACTTATTGGATCGCATACATTGGTATGTATTATTTCCAACAAGTCGGTAGCTCATTCCATTGTTCCGAAGAACGGAGTTTTAGTCATCTTGCCCAAAAGGCACGGTTCGCAAGCATCAAATGATTCATAACCAAGTGATTCCGAAAATCCATCTTTATGGAGTTTCTTCATGCGCTTTACACCGATATGACCCAAACGGCAGTGCCACAAATAAGTTGCACTATCATTATTAACTTTGCATCTTTTGGCATCAATATTATGAATATGTGTATCACTACGATCGAGATCCAACAAACTATTTTCATTGGGTGTATGACCATTTAAGGTTTTATTCATGTAAACAGAACAACAATTATTCTCTGATTTTAAATGAATAACCGTATTGCAATAAACATGATCAAATCATATTCATGCTCAACGCAAACGCCAAATAACATTTATTTAGGTTCTACACAAATCTCGAAAGTGTAGGGAGAGTGTGATGATGATCATATCAATCTTGGAACTATTTCCAACACACATCGTCACTTCACCCTCAACTAGTCTCTGTTTATTCCGTAACTCCTGTTTTGAGTTACTAATATTTAGCAACCGAACAAGTATCAAATACTCAAGGGTTACTACAAACACTAGTAAGGTACACATCAATAACATGTATATCAAATATACCCTTGTTCACTTTGCCATCCTTCTTATCCACCAAATATTCAAGGCATTTCCGCTTCTAGTAACCATTTCCTTTGCAGTATAATCACTCAGTTTCAGGCTTTGGTCCAGCTTTGGGTTTCTTCGTGGGAGTGACAACTTGCTTGCCATTCTGCTTGAAGTTCCCTTTCTTTCCCTTTGCCCTTTTTTTGAAACTAGTGATCTTGTCAACCATCAACACTTGATGCTCTTTCTTGATTTCTACCTTCGTTGATTTCAACATCACGAAGAGCTTGGGAATCGTTTTCGTCATCCCTTGCATATTATAGTTCATCACGAAGTTCTACTAACTTGGTGATGGTGACTAGAGAATTCTGTCAATCACTATTTTATCTGGAAGATTAACTCCCACTTGATTCAAGTGATTGTAGTACCCAGACAATCTGAGCACATGCTCACTAGTTGAGCGATTCTCCTCCATCTTTTAGCTATAGAACTTGTTGGAGACTTCATATCTCTCAACTCGGGTATTTGCTTGAAATATTAACTTCAATTCCTGGAACATCTCATATGGTCCATGACGTTCAAAACGTCTTTGAAGTCCCGATTCTAAGCCATAAGCATGGTGCACAAAACTATCAAGTAGTCATCATATTGAGCTAGCCAAACGTTCATAACGTCTGCATCTGCTCCTGCAATAGGTCTGTCACCTAGCGGTGCATTAAGGACATAATTCTTCTGTGCAGCAATGAGGATAAACCTCAGATCACGGATCCAATCCGCATCATTGCTACTAACATCTTTCAACACAATTTTCTCTAGGAACATATCAAAATAAACATATGAAAGCAACAACGCAAGCTATTGATCTACAACATAATTTGCAAAATACTACCAGGACTAAGTTCATGATAAATTTAAGTTCAATTAATCATATTACTTAAGAACTCCCACTTAGATAGACATCCCTCTAATCCTCTAAGTGATTACGTGATCCATATCAACTACACCATGTCCGATCATCACGTGAGATGGAGTAGTTTCAACGGTGAACATCACTATGTTGATCATATCTACTATATGATTCACGCTCGACCTTTCGGTCTCCGTGTTCCGAGGCCATATCTGCATATGCTAGGCTCGTCAAGTTTAACCTGAGTATTCCGCGTGTGCAAACTGTCTTGCACCCGTTGTAGATGGACGTAGAGCTTATCACACCCGATCATCACGTGGTGTCTGGGCACGAACGAACTTTGGCAACGGTGCATACTCAGGGAGAACACTTCTTGATAATTTAGTGAGAGATCATCTTAAAATGCTACCGTCAATCAAAGCAAGATAAGATGCATAAAGGATAAACATCACATGCAATCAATATAAGTGATATGATATGGCCATCATCATCTTGTGCTTGTGATCTCCATCTTCGAAGCACCGTCGTGATCACCATCGTCACCGGCGCGACACCTTGATCTCCATCGTAGCATCGTTGTCGTTACGCCATCTATTGCTTCTACGACTATCGCTACCGCTTAGTGATAAAGTAAAGCAATTACAGGGCGTTTGCATTTCATACAATAAAGCGACAACCATATGGCTCCTGCCAGTTGCCGATAACTTCGGTTACAAAACATGATCATCTCATACAATAAAATATAGCATCACGTCTTGACCATATCACATCACAACATGCCCTGCAAAAACAAGTTAGACGTCCTCTACTTTGTTGTTGCAAATTTTACGTGGCTGCTACGGGCTTAGCAAGAACCGTTCTTACCTACGCATCAAAACCACAACGATAGTTCGTCAAGTTAGTGCTGTTTTAACCTTCGCAAGGACCGGGCGTAGCCACACTCGATTCAGCTAAAGTGAGAGAGACAGACACCCGCCAGCCACCTTTAAGCACGAGTGCTCGTAACGGTGAAACCAGTCTCGCGTAAGCGTACGCGTAATGTCGGTCCGGGCCGCTTCATCTCACAATACCGCCGAACCAAAGTATGACATGCTGGTAAGCAGTATGACTTGTATCGCCCACAACTCACTTGTGTTCTACTCGTGCATATAACATCAACGCATAAAACCTAGCTCGGATGCCACTGTTGGGGAACGTAGTAATTTCAAAAATTTCCTACGTACACGCAAGATCATGGTGATGGCATAGCAACGAGAGGGGAGAGTGTTGTCCACGTACCCTCGTAGACCGTAAGCGGAAGCGTTATGACAACGCGGTTGATGTAGTCGTACGTCTTCACGATCCGACCGATCCAAGTACCGAACGTACGGCACCTCCGAGTTCAGCACACGTTCAGCTCGATGACGATCCCCGGGCTCCGATCCAGCAAAGCTTCGGGGATGAGTTCCGTCAGCACGACGGTGTGGTGACGATGATGATGCTCTACCGGCGCAGGGCTTCGCCTAAACTCCGCGACGATATGACCGAGGTGGAATATGGTGAAGGGGGGCACCGCACACGGCTAAGGAACGATCCATAGATCAACTTGTGTTGTTCCTAGAGGTGCCCCCTGCCCCCGTATATAAAGGAGCAAGGGGGAGGGGGCGGCCGGCCTAGGAGGGGCGCGCCAAGGGGAGTCCTACTCCCACCGGGAGTAGGACTCCCTCCTTCCTTGTTGGAGTAGGAGAAGGGGGAAAGAGGGGGAGAGGAGGAAGGAAAAGGGGGCCGCACCCCTTGTCCAATTCAGACCAGAGGGGGGCTGCGCGCCTCCTTCCTTTCGGCCTCTCTCCTCTATTCCCGTATGGCCCAATAAGGCCCATATACTCCCCGGCGAATTCCCGTAACTCTCCGGTACTCCGAAAAATACCCGAATCACTCGGAACCTTTCCGAACTCCGAATATAGTCGTCCAATATATCGATCTTTACGTCTCGACCATTTCGAGACTCCTCGTCATGTCCCCGATCTCATCCGGGACTCCGAACTCCTTCGGTACATCAAAACTCATAAACTCATAATATAACTGTCATCGAAACCTTAAGCGTGCGGACCCTACGGGTTCGAGAACAATGTAGACATGACCTAGAACTATTCTCGGTCAATAACCAATAGCGGAACCTGGATGCTCATATTGGCTCCTACATATTCTACGAAGATCTTTATCGGTCAAACCGCATAACAACATACGTTGTTCCCTTTGTCATCGGTATGTTACTTGCCCGAGATTCGATCGTCGGTATCCAATACCTAGTTCAATCTCGTTACCGGCAAGTCTCTTTACTCGTTACATAATGCATCATCCCGCAACTAACTCATTAGTCACATTGCTTGCAAGGCTTATAGTGATGTGCATTACCGAGAGGGCCCAGAGATACCTCTCCGACAATCGGAGTGACAAAACCTAATCTCGAAATACGCCAACCCAACATGTACCTTTGGAGACACCTGTAGTACTCCTTTATAATCACCCAGTTACGTTGTGACGTTTGGTAGCACCCAAAGTGTTCCTCCGGTAAACGGGAGTTGCATAATCTCATAGTTACAGGAACATGTATAAGTCATGAAGAAAGCAATAGCAACATACTAAACGATCAAGTGCTAGGCTAACGGAATGGGTCATGTCAATCACATCATTCTCCTAATGATGTGACCTCATTAATCAAATGACAACACATGTCTATGGTTAGGAAACAAAAACCATCTTTGATTAATGAGCTAGTCAAATAGAGGCATACTAGTGACTATATGTTTGTCTATGTATTCACACATGTATCATGTTTCCGGTTAATACAATTCTAGCATGAATAATAAACATTTATCATGAAATAAGGAAATAAATAATAACTTTATTATTGCCTCTAGGGCATATTTCCTTCAGTAATACTATTTACCTTTGATAGTCCATTCTCTACTCATCATCGTCAATACGAAAAAAAGGAACTCTATGCCCACTCCTGTTTTCCTCATCATCACTACAATATTGCAGCATAGTATGATCAGTCCTGTTTTACTCATCCTCGCTCTCATGTCCATCCGCTACCACCTTTCTTCTTTTCTTGATGCCTTCAATTGTTGCAGCATCAACCATCACACGTTCCCAGTCCCTTCGCACTCTGCTTTGCACCGGAACTTCCATAGAGACATCATCATCTTGCAACGGAACTTCCGTAGAGTCATCATCTTGGTATGTTAGTCCACCATCACCGGGCCCTTTCTCCACTTCAGTTTCAGTCACACTCCACAAGTGTCTGTGCTCAAAGTTTTGCACAACTCGCCATTTTCCGTGCAAAAGAGTGTCTGGTAGATAAAACACCATTGTTGCTTGTGTTGTTAGAATAAATGGATCACTCTTATACCAGCACCTTGCAGTGTTTGATGCTTTTGAAGTGGTCATCATATTTGACAAAAGAGTCTCTCTTCTTCTTGCTACCAAGCTCAAACCAGTCACAGCGAAATAAGACAACCGAGCGATGGATGCCTCCACTAGAGTTGTACTACAACTCTACGATGCTTCTCAACCGACCATAGAAGTCAATGATCTCATGATCATGTGACCCCTCAGTGACGATTCCACTATTCGGTGTCTTCCTTTTTTTCCCGCGGTCAACGGTGTGGTACCGAACACCATCAGCAATGCATACTGAATACACTCTCACTCGCTTATCCGGTAAGCATGCCAAAGCAAATAGATCATCACTGACCTTCTTCTCCTCATGCAACTTTCCAATCTGCATAAATAAACCATTTAGCAAACAATGGTATTTAACAGTTGGTGAATAACACAGAAAACATCAAATATGTGGCTAAAGATCTCACATGATTCTTAAACCAATTAGCAAACCCCTTGGCAACCCTTTTATCAACATTGATCTTGCTTTATTCCTTGCATTTCCTACAATGCAAACAAAACATGTGAATTAAATAATTAGGCTGGTGCCAACCCAAGCAAAAATATATATATAATGAGTGCACAAGATATAACGTACTCAATATATGGTAGAACCTCGGCGCAATTGCTGAGCACATACCAAACCATCTTGTCATACTCATCACCAGCCTCCAAGTATTGTGAGGCTCCAAGAAAGTTCACACCATGTGTTGGGGATATGATTATTAGGTATGACCCGCCCAGGAGGGGCCGGGTCATACCTGTGAGTACTTTGAAGCCCAGGACCAAGGTTGAAGACGACGGTTCAAGAAGGGCCCATAAGCCCAGAGGCGACTTAAGGCCCATAGTGACAAACCGCCATGTATGCATTACTTGTATTGTAAGACAAGAAATATTAAGAGACCGAGACGGACACTGTTTATGAGCCGGCTGGGACTCAATAGAGCCACTGGGCGTTGGCCTCTGTATATAAAGGGACGGCCCGGCGGCGACTTAGGGCAAGTAACATCAACTCGAGAGCTAGGTCAAGCGATTTGCTCCCTGGTTATCGAGGCATAAGCAATCCCACTCAAAACTGGACCGTAGGCTTTTACCTTCATCGTAAGGGGCCGAACCAGTATAAACCTTGTGTACTTTGTCCCGATTAACCCCTTCAAGCTTATTAGTTGCAATGGCTCCATGACTAAGTCCTTTCACTAGGACATCTGCTATGATAATTCCACGACAATTGGCGCCCACCGTGGGGCCAGCGCACGATGGATTTGAGTTCTTGAAGGGCAGCTTCGAAGGGCTCAAGGGATACTCCATGGGCTGGATGACCAAGACTCGTCGCGGCAAGCTCTACATTGACGACGCAAGCTGGGGCCCCGACGCCAGCTCAATTGAGTACGGGTACCGGGTCCCCTTCGGCGGAATTCACGTCTTCATCAGCAAGATCGGCGAGCCGGGCCCTGAGCCGGATATCTGCACCAACCTCGTCAAGACGGCTCAGCATGAGAGACCCGCCCGGGCTTCGCCGACGGTAAAGCGTGCCTTCGTGGGATGCATCCACGAAGGACTCTCTGAAGGATCTGCCTCTGGCGGTGAGACGGCCATCTACTCTGATGGTGAGTCGTCCACAAGTGAGACAGATTCATTGTATCAACTGCAGGATGGCGGGCTTGGGGGTTGTTCCGATGGTAGCAGTATTCCAGATTGCTTCGAGCCGTCGAGCAGGGTTGGGATCTTCATGGCCGGCACACAACCTTCTAGGATCTTGAAGTATGTCTAGAGGGGGGTGATTAGACTACTTGACCAATTAAAAGCTATGCCTTTTCCCAATTTTAGTCTTTGGCAGATTTTAACTATCTTAGCACAAGTCAAGCAATCTTCACACAATTCAAGCAAGCATGCAAAGAGTATATGAGCAGCGAAAAGTAAAGCATGCAACTTGCGAGAATGTAAAGGGGAAGGGTTTGGAGATTTCAAACGCAATTTGGAGACACGGTGATTTTTGAGCCGTGGTTCCGATAGGTGGTGCTATCGTACATCCACGTTGATGGAGACTTCAACCCACGAAGGGTAACGGTTGCGCGAGTCCACGGAGGGCTCCACCCACGAAGGGTCCACGAAGAAGCAACCTTGTCTATCCCAACATGGCCGTCTCCCACGAAGGACTTGCCTCACTAGCGGTAGATCTTCACGAATTAGGCGATATCCTTGCCCTTACAAACTCCTTGGTTCAACTCCACAATCTTGTCGGAGGCTCCCAAGTGACACCTAGCCAATCTAGGAGACACCACTCTCCAAGAAGTAACAAATGGTGTGTTGATGATGAACTCCTTGCTCTTGTGCTTCAAATGATAGTCTCCCTAATGCTCAACTCTCTCTCACACAGGATTTGGATCTGGTGGGAAGAAGATTTGAGTAGAAAGCAACTTGGGGAAGGCTAGAGATCAAGATTCATATGGTAGGAATGGAATATCTTGGCCTCAACACATGAGTAGGTAGTTCTCTCTCAGAAATGGTAAGTTGGAAGTGTAGGTTTGTTCTGATGGCTCTCTCTGCGAATGAAGAGGAGGTGGAGGGGTATATATAGCCTCAACACAAAATCTAACCTTTACACACAATTTACCAATCTCGGTGGGACCGAATCAACAAACTCGGTCGGACTGATTTAGTAAACATAGTGACCGTTAGTGATTTCGGTGGGACCGACATGTAACTCGGTAGGACCGATATGGTTAGGGTTAGGGCATAACGTAATCTCCGTGAGACCAATTACACAAACTCGGTGAGACCAATTTTGGTAATAAGCTAACCAGAGAGTTGGTCAGGTAAACTCGGTGGGACCGATTCGCTCTTTTCGGTGAGACCGAAATGTTACGAAAAGGAAACAGAGAGTTTACATTGCAATCTCGGTGGGACCGATCGCTCACTTTGGTAAGACCGAAACATTACGAAGGGAAACAGAGAGATTACAATCCCATCTCGGCGAGACCGAGATCCCTTTTGGTGAGACCGATTTGCCTAGGGTTTGTGGCAGTGGCTATGACATCTGAACTCGGTGGCGCCGGATGGAAAGAATTGGTGGGGCCGAGTTTGACTTTAGGTTTAGGTCATATGTGGATATGAGACAGTAGTTGAGGGTTTTTGGAGCATATCACTAAGCACTTGAAGCAAGAAACTCATTAAGCAACACCTCATCCCTCCTTGATAGTATTGGCTTTTCCTATAGACTCAATGTGATCTTGGATCACTAAAATATAAAATGTAGAGTCTTGAGCTTTTGAGCTTGAGCCAATCCTTTTATCCTTAGAATTTTGAGGGATCCACTTTCCTCATCCATGCCATGCCATTCACTGAGCTTTTCCTGAAATGTTTGTCTTAGAAAGATGTTAGCTCAATGACTATATGTTGTTAGGAATTACCAAAACCACCTAGGGATAGTTGCACTTCCAATCTCCCCCTTTTTGGTAATTGATGACAACATATAGATCAAAGCTTCGACAAATGATAATAAGATTGAAAAACATCATCGCTTTGAGAAGTATGTGATAAGAAAGAGCTCCCCCTAAATTTGTGCATAGTTGAAGATTTGCTTTGGACTGCAAATGCACAAGGAGTTAGGCTCATGGGTTACCCTTCCATGTCACATACATCTTGGTGGAGCGCTCAAAATAATAAAGATTGAATACATGCACTCATCACCAAGCAAAGTGAATGATCATATAGAGATAAAAGGAATATTATCATCCAACAAGCATTAAGGTAGCATATGATCAAACACATGATCATCAATGTATCACACAGACAATAACATAGTATCTCAAGCAAGCAAAAGCAAATAAAGTTCAACCACGAAAAGCAAGAGAGAACAAAAGCAAACTCTCTCTCTCGAAGCCTATGATCTATACATTTTTCTCCCCCTTTGGCAACAAGTTACCAAAAAGTTCATAGAAAATGCATAGTACTAGAACGACTCTCAGGCTTGATCTTCAGGTGGTGGTGTAGAGATGGCTCCTTGGACGAAGACTTCAGTTGATGAGGATGGAGCTGGAGGAGTTGGTGCTGGAGCTGGTTGCCCTGGAGCTGTAGCTGGTGCAGATGAAGTGGCTCTGGTGTCTGTCACTGGCACTGCAACTGATCTCTGAGCTCGAGGCACTCTGGCAAATGCATCAGTGGTTGTCTTGCCCTTCCTCTCCTGCATATCTTCCTGAAGCTACTCCACAACAGACTGAATCTCAGTTACTTTCACATCTAAGTCATAGAACTTTTGTTCCATGATTCTTTCAAGGCTCTCCTAGTTTTGAGTTAGGGTGGCCAACCCTTTCTCAATCCTCAGAGTTGATGCTATTAAGTAACCAAGCTGATCCTGCTTGCTCTTCAAAAAGTACTCAGATGCCTCATCAATTGTTGGCATCTTGGCAGCCTTCTCCTTCTTTGCCTTTTCCTTCTTCTCTTGTGCTTGCACTAAATATGGTTCATTCTCATTCATGACTACTTGGTTCTCCTCAAAGTCTGGATAGATAGCAAAGTGTTCCTTATCCAACAAGTATTTGCCTGTGCCCATCTTGGAGTTGACCAGCTCCTGGATTTGTGGTTGTAGCTGAGCCATACTCCTTTTTGAGCACAATCTTCTTGAAAGTGGCCTCATCCTCAGCTGCCACATAGTCTTCATCCTCAGAGTCTGTGGTTCTCTTCCTTCTGGCCCTTGTGTCAGCTTTGGGCAAATTGCTTGGGGTGCTCCTGCTGCCCTCATCTGAGGAACTAGAGGGACTAGTGCCCTCACTCATGTGAATCTGCTCCTCTGGCTGGTTCTGGCTGTCACTTTGGTCTGACATGCTGCAAACACTGACTGCTGACCCTGTGAATAGATATAGTTGAGATAGAATGGATGAGCATCACAAAATGCAGAGGTTTTTGCAAAAGAATGATTCAAAAACTTAGTTTTAGTTTTCCAAAGAAAGCATTTCGGATCAACCGATTTGCAAACTCGGTGATACCGAAGCAGCTTTTGGAACCTAAACTAGTGAACTCGGTTAGACCGAGTCGTAGTTCAGTGGCACCGAGACTGCTAGGGTTTCATGGAGTTCTAAAATCGGTCACACCGATTTGCAATTCTCGGTCAGACCGAGAATCACTTGTGCAATGGCTTTAGCCGAGTCGGTGGAACCGAGTTTTTCAACTCGGTGGGTCCGAGATGGTTTCGGCGGAAACCTAACCCTAAATTTTCAAATCCCATTTAATCTAAGGATTGTTTTGACTGGATAGAACTGTTTCAATCGCGGCAAGAGTCATGATGAACACAATGTGCTAGGAATCGGACGGTGATAGCACTGTGATCGAGTCCATGCCCTAGTTTGGCGATGAACTCGCTACGGCAGCAACGGCGGGGTTGAATTCCATTGACGATGGCGGAGACCAGCGACAGGAGGCGGCTGGCGATGAAGTCGACGATCCGGAGAACCTGGAGGCAGAGCGAGCTATGCGCGGGTGAAGGGGTTTGGAGAAAGTTTCCAAATTTTTGCCCGTGAGTATATATAGCCCGACCCTATCGATGTGACCAAGTGGAACAACTCGGTGGCACCGAGATGCATAACTGTTGACAGTTACAGCAACTCAGTGAGACCGAAAAGTTCAAATCAGTTGCACCGAGATTGAAAACCTAGATCGACTTAGTGATCTCGGTATGACCGAAATGGAGGAATCGGTCAGACCAAAATGCACAAAGAAGTTTTGGAAGTTTAAGTCTATGATGAATCGGGGACTCCAAGTGCTCCTCACACAGAGTGGTTCGAATCTGACTTGATCAAATTTTGTGATGTAGCATGAATAGAGTTTGAGACAAGAAAAGCATAGATAGCTAGAGAAGGTTCTTAGGCATTCTTATTCATCCACTTGGCAAAAGAAAAAGAAACCAATCAATCAAAGAACAAGTGGATGTCCTTGAATGAGTTAAATATGCAACCAACATGCTCACACAATAAAATGGCAAATGAAATATGTGGCAAATCATGCACAACCAATTCTAGCATCTATCAAACAATTGGCGATGACTAGGTCATCTATATATGAGTATATTGACTTAGGAGTCAAATGAGAACATTCGATCATAGGTCATACTCATCGTTTAAGCTCAAGCGGGGTTACCACTTTTACATAATGCATTGATGTGTTCACACCTTTAGAGTTGCTTTGACTCAATTCTTAGAGTTAAGACCCCCCTAGATGTGAGATCCCCCCTTAGAGGGATGAACTAACCTTGGGTTTTGTCGATGATGACTTCATGTAGGTGTTGAAGATGTGGATGCTCAATGTTGATGAAGATCATTTGGAGAAATCCTTTGGAGTGAGTTGCACTTTTAATACTAATACCTACACGGGTTAGTCCCACAAGGAACAAACAAGTATATCCATAGACGTAGAGTGATGCACACACAAGATGATGTCCATGAAAGCATTAGGTTACCTTGTCCCTTGTCTTACCAACATGAGGGTTTGTGACCCCTTGAACTAGTGCAAGATGTGGAAGTTGATTGCACTTGTCCTTGCCAAAATGATATGAGTGAAGTATGTTGGCAGAGTCACCCTCAAGAACTCTCTAGTTCTTCTTCTTCGGGATCCACGTCATCTTCATGGGAATCCTTGGAGTTGTAGTCGTGCTTGATGAAGTAGAACTTGACGTAGTCTTGGGAACCCACTTGACCAAGGCCTTAGGAGCTTCTTCAAATGCATCAATCTCCTCTTGAAGCTTGCCCTTGCCTTTGTGCTTGTGGTCTTGTGGTGGAAGATCATCTTGAGCTTGTGTCCCCTCAAAGGAAGTAGGATCATACTTCTCTTGTTGAGGAACAAACTTAGTCTTGGGGTATTGATCTTCTTCCCACTCAACTCCATTGGCATTGAACTTTCCTTCAAAACCAACACCTTGATTCTTCCGGTGCCTTCCTTGCTTGCGTACAATTTCCTCGAATTGCTTACTCCCGGCAAGGCTCTTGTAAACACCTTTCTCTATGATTCCCTTCAATAAGCTATTTTCTTGCTCAAGTGTAACTTGGCTAAGAGAATCGTTAGTGGAATCAAGAGAACTACTAGAAGCAACAAGATTGGGTTTAGCATAATTATTGTTACTACTAGAGGAAAAATCCTTCTTGTTTTTGTTACTAGACTTGACTTGAGGCATGTAAGTAGATAAGAGTAAATGCTTGGCAATGTAAGAAGAACTTTTCTTACGAAGATCATCATTGATTACCTTTAAGAACTCATGCTCTTGCTCAAGATTGAGCTTTTCAAAGCATAACTTCTCATGAATCCTTAAAAGTTCTCGATGATCTTCCAAGATAGTTTCATGAGCTAACTTAAGAGTGTTTAGTTCTTTAGTTAGGAGCTCAATTTTCTCCTTATCATCGCCATTCGTTTTATCTTGATTAGCATGATTAATTGACGTTTCATCATAGTATTCATCACTAGAGTTGTCAACAAGTAAATCATCATCACCTAACAAGTCATCTTCATCACTATTGAAATCAACATACTCGGGGTGTGTTACCTTTGGCCCTTTAGCCATGAAGCATCTTCCAATTCCTTCATTTGGTGAATCAAATATGTCATAGGAGTTGGTTGACACAAGTGCTAGACCGGCAACACCTTCATCTTGAGTATGTTCGGAGTCGGAGTGATAGCTTCTCTCGGAGTGATGTTCAGAGTCGGAACCAGATATCCATTCACCAACATGAGCTTGATGTCTTTGTTTTGTGTAGCTCTTTGATGACTTGTCCTTCCTTTCCGAATCCTTGCTTCTCCGGGATGTTCTTCGTTCATAACGATCATCTCTACTCCTTCTCTCTCTTGGCGATGATTCTTCTCTTCTACTTCTTCTCTTGGGAGAATCTTCTCTTCTTTTGTAGGGTGTCGTACACTCATTGGAATAGTGTCCGGGTCTCCCACAATTGTAGCAATTGCGCTCTCGACTGGAA
The DNA here is from genome assembly GCF_018294505.1 of Triticum aestivum. Taxonomy (NCBI): domain Eukaryota; kingdom Viridiplantae; phylum Streptophyta; class Magnoliopsida; order Poales; family Poaceae; genus Triticum; species Triticum aestivum. Next base: position 547,791,509 of record NC_057798.1, on the reverse strand, counting down.
GATCTTTTGTCATTGTAGGAACTTGACTTGGAGCTTCTTTCTTTGCTTCTACTCTTGTAGAATTTGTTGAAGTTCTTCACCATTAAGCTCAATTCTTCATTGAAGGTTTGTTTATCACTTGATGATGTAGGAGCTTCACATGAGGCTTTGTAAGCACCACTTGACTTGTTGTGAAGTTCCTCCTTATCCTTGAGTGACATCTCATGAGCAACAATCCTTCCAATGACCTCCGTTGGCTTGAGATTCTTGTAATTGGGCATCATTTGGATCAATGTGCACATTGTATCATATTTTCCATCCAATTCTCTTAGGATCTTCTTGATGATGAATTTGTCGGTCATCTCTTCACTTCCTAAACCCGCAATCTCGTTTGTGATAAGAGCAAGCCTAGAGTACATTTTAGCGACACCTTCACCATCCTTCATTTTGAACTTGTCAAGTTGACTTTGGAGCACATCCAAGTTGGATTCCTTGACGGAGTTAGTACCTTCATGCATATCAATCAAAGTATCCCAAATTTCCTTTGCATTCTCAAGACGGCTAATTTTTTTGAACTCTTCGGGGCATAATCCGTTGAAGAGGATATCAAAAGCTTGAGTGTTATATTGCAGCATCTTCAATTCTTCCGCTCTAGCTTCCCGGTTTGGTTCCCTCCCATCAAAGAATTCACCTTGCAAGCTAATACACACAATAGCCCAAACGGCGGGGTTATGTCCGAGAATATGCATTTTCATCTTATGCTTCCAACTAGCAAAATTAGTACCATCAAAGTAAGGACCTCTACGGTGATAATTTCCCTCGCTAGACGCCATACTCTCCTAGGTTGTGAAACCAAGGCTATGACCACCAAAAGCTATGGAAATCAAAGAAAATGGAGACCAAAGCTCTGATACCACTTGTAGGATCTTGGAGTATGTCTAGAGGGGGGGTGATTAGACTACTTGACCAATTAAAAGCTATGCCTTTTCCCAATTTTAGTCTTTGGCATATTTTAACTATCTTAGCACAAGTCCAGAAATCTTCACACAATTCAAGCAAGCATGCAAAGAGTATATGAGCAGCGGAAAGTAAAGCATGCAACTTGCAAGAATGTAAAGGGGAAGGGTTTGGAGATTTCAAACGCAATTTGGAGACACGGTGATTTTTGAGCCGTGGTTCCGATAGGTGGTGCTATCATACATCCACATTGATGGAGACTTCAACCCACGAAGGGTAACGGTTGCGCGAGTCCACGGAGGGCTCCACCCACGAAGGGTCCACAAAGAAGCAACCTTGTCTATCCCACCATGATCGTCGCCCACGAAGGACTTGCCTCACTAGCGGTAGATCTTCACGAAGTAGGCGATCTCCTTGCCCTTACAAACTCCTTGGTTCAACTCCACAATCTTGTCGGAGGCTCCCAAGTGACACCTAGCCAATCTAGGAGACACCACTCTCCAAGAAGTAACAAATGGTGTGTTGATGATGAACTCCTTGCTCTTGTGCTTCAAATGATAGTCTCCCCAACACTCAACTCTCTCTCATAGGATTTGGATCTGGTGGAAAGAAGATTTGAGTGGAAAGCAACTTGGGGAAGGCTAGAGATCAAGATTCATATGGTACGAATGGAATATCTTGGCCTCAACACATGAGTAGGTAGTTCTCTCTCAGAAATGGTAAGTTGGAAGTGTAGGTTTGTTCTGATGGCTCTCTCTACGAATGAAGAGGAGGTGGAGGGGTACATATAGCCTCCACACAAAATCTAACCTTTACACACAATTTACCAATCTCAGTGGAACTGAATCAACAAACTCGGTCGGACCGATTCAGTAAACCTAGTGACCGTTAGTGATTTCGGTGGGACCGACATGCAACTCGGTAGGACCGATATGGTTAGGGTTAGGGCATAACATAATCTCAGTGAGACCAATTACACAAACTCGGTGAGACCGATTTTGGTAATAAGCTAACCAGAGAGTTGGTCAGGTAAACTCGGTGGGACCGATTCGCTCTTTTCGGTGAGACCGAAATGTTACGAAAAGGAAACAGAGAGTTTACATTGCAATCTCGGTGGGACCGATAGCTCACTTCAGTAAGACCGAAACCTTACGAAGGGAAACAGAGAGATTATAATCCCATCTCGGTGAGACCGAGATCCCTATCGGTGAGACCGATTTGCCTAGGGTTTGTGGCAGTGGCTATGACATCTGAACTCGGTGGCGCCAGATAGAAAGAATCGATGGGGCCGAGTTTTACTTTAGGTTTAGGTCATATGTGGATATGAGACAGTAGTTGAGGGGTTTTGGAGCATATCACTAAGCACTTGAAGCAAGAAACTCATTAAGCAACACCTCATCCCTCCTTGATAGTATTGGCTTTTCCTATAGACTCAATGTGATCTTGGATCACTAAAATATAAAATGTAGAGTCTTGAGCTTTTGAGCTTGAGCCAATCCTTTTATCCTTAGAATTTTGAGGGATCCACTTTCCTCATCCATGCCATGCCATTCATTGAGCTTTTCCTGAAATGTTTGTCTTGGAAAGATGTTAGCTCAATGAGCTATATGTTGTTAGGAATTACCAAAACCACCTAGGGATAGTTGCACTTTCAAACCTATCCAAGATTCCACAGCTGCAGCAGCCATAACCTCCGGGTCAGCAGCAACCAGGACAGGAGGCCCAGTGCGCTCGCCGGCTTAGGTGTTGATGGATTTCATGGACAAGCTGACCACCCTGTTAACCGATGTAGTCAACCCGGCGGATCAAGCTCGTCATGATGCGGAGGTGGCACAGTTAAAATTGGACATGGTGCAGGCTAAAGAGGACCTAGCAGTGGAAGATGTCAGGATAACTGCAGAGCTGGCGGCTCTAGATGTTCAGGCTCAGCAAATCCAGGCACATACTTTCCGGTTCACGCAAGACCAGAATGCGGCTAATGAGTTCATGAGGAGAAGGCATCAGAAGGCTCAGTCTCGACTCCCTCTGGTTTATGTTCCTCGAAATCTCTTTCACACGCCAGGGGCAGGGCCCAGTAACCCGCCAGGGGTCTTCCCACGTACAGGTAACCCGTTGTGGCTCTCTCCACGCGCAGGTGCAGACCATGTTGCAACACCCGGGGATGGTGCGCCTTTTCAACCGCAGATGATGGGACCTCCCCGCATAAACACAATGCCACCCAATACGTGCCAACACCGCCGGGTCACTATTCTAACCCGTTGGAGAACATGATAGCGGCAGCGGCACGATTGGCGGCTCTTCCAATTGATGGTGACTCTCCGGTGGCGGTCGAAACTCGCCGGGGTCAGGGAACTTCTTCAGACGGCCTTAGCACAACAGGAGGTGTACTCATACAGCCGAGACAGGATCCATTCAACTCCTCGTCCAAGCCGAAGCCCGAGTAATAGTAGGAACATGGATTCAACGTCCGTTTCAAGCAACATGAGGTGCCGTGACCAGCCCGGTGTGCATAACCCGGCGCGCCATGAGGCCTTTAATTTGGTAGACCAGGACGGAATACGTCAAGAGGCAGAGCGAGCGGCTGAGCAGGCGGCTGAGCAGGCGGCTGAGCAGGCGACTCAGTTGATGCCTTACCAGCCGTATCCGGTTTATCCAATGACTTCTGTCGAGGCAGGTATAGTCACCCGGACTGGAGGAGTCCCATGTCTAGTGCCCACTTTACGTAACGAGCGTTTGCCCAAAGATTTTAAGGGGCCTAGGAAGGTGCAGAATTATACGGCCGACTTACAGCCCGGGGCATGGATCAAAAGTTACGAGATGGCTATGGATTTATTGGAGGTCAATGATGCTGCAATGGCGAAGTATTTTACCATGATGTTGGATGGGACTGCCCGCACTTGGTTGAAAGGCCTGCCACCTAATTCAATCAGTTCGTGAGCGGAGCTAAAAGCCCGGTTCATCCAGAATTTCAAAGACACATGCAAGCAGCCTATGTCGATCGTGGATCTGACAAATTGCAAGCAAGAAGAGGGTGAGTCTACAAGCCATTGGGTGCACCGGGTTAAAGCCATAATACATTCATCTGACAAGATGGATGCCGGCTCTGCAGTCTTAATGTTGGAGAAAAATTGCCATTTTTTGCCTCTAAAAATAAAGCTGGGGCGGCTCAAGCGCGATTGCAATGATATGGGCACGCTGATGGCGGCTCTGGTCAAGTATGCTGACTCTGGTAGTACCAAGGATCCCGAGTCTGATGATGATAAGGCAGGGAAGAGAAAGAAGAATGGCAATGGCAAGGGCCCTCAACAGAACGCGGCTAGTCAAGGAGGTACTAAACGTAAGGCTGACGGCAGTTTGGATTTTGTGGCTAACACCAGTGCACAGGGTAACAACCAACGACGCAAGGGGAGGCCACCTCCCCGGTCTGGCGGCTCAGGCCCCACACTTGAGCAATTGTTGAATGTGCCTTGTCCAAGACACGGCACTCAACAGAAGCCGGCTACCCATTTATGGAGGGACTGTACAATCATGAAGGCCTTCAAAAATTCCAACATGTTTGATGGTAACAGTGGACAGGGCAGCGGCTCAGGTAGTGGCAGTTTTCATGGCTCGGGCGGCGGGTCAAACCCCAATTTCCAAAGTTCCCAGGGCAACCAAGGTGGGTATAACCAGCAGTATGGCCAGGGCGGTCAGCAACAGCAGCAAGGAGGGTACCAGAGCCATCCAAAGCAGCTGAACAGTGGGCAATATCATGTGTTTACCACCAGTTTATGTAAACGAGACTAGAAGCTTCATAAGAGGGCTGTGAATGCGGTTGGGCCGGCAATTCCTCGTTACTTGAGATGGTCCGAGCAGCCTATGATATGGAGTAGGGAGGATCACCCTCCCCGGGTTGACAATCCGGGTCACTTAGCCCTGGTGGTGGCCCCTCAGGTGGGTGGATATAAATTCACCAAAGTACTCATGGACGGAGGCGGCAGCATCAATATCCTCTACTATGAGACCTTTCGTCGCATGGGGCTAACTGATAAGAACCTTAAGCAGTCCAACACTGTTTTCCATGGAGTCGTACCCGGTAAATCAGCGTATCCAGTCGGTAAGATCGAATTGGAGGTAGCCTTTGGGGATGAATATGACTCCAGAGCTGAGAAATTGACATTTGAGGTAGTCAAGACAAGAGCCCTTATCATGCTCTGTTTGGACGGCCGGCTTATGCCAAATTCATGGCACGGCCGTGTTATGTGTACTTACAACTCAAGATGCCAGGTCATAAGGGAACCATTACGGTGCACGGGGGCCGGAAGGTGGCCTTGGAATGTGAAGAAGGTGACGCAGCTTATGCTGAATCGGTCTGTGCAACAAAAGAGTTAAAATTCTACAAGGACAATGTTGACCCGGCAGACATGACATCTTTAAAGAAGCCAACCACAGAACATTAGCCAGTCATGAAGTTTAAGTCAGCCGATGATACTAAGCTTGTTGATTTTGTTCCAGGCGACTCCTCCAAGCAGTTCAGTATCAGTGCTAATTTGGATCCGAAATAGCGCGCTCATCGAGTTCATTCGTGAGAACTAGGACATCTTTGCATGGAAACCTTCTGACATGTCAGGTGTACTAAGAGAACTCGCTGAGCACACTCTTAATATTGATCCAAAGTTTAAGCCGGTCAGGTAATTTCTTCGGCGGTTTAATGAGGAGAGGCGGAAGGCCATTGGTGAGGAAGTAGCCCGGCTCTTAGCAGCTGGGTTCATCATTGAAGTGTTTCACCCAGAGTGGTTGGCTAACCCGGTGCTTGTGCTCAAGAAAAACGGCACTTGGCGGATGTGTGTGGATTAAACGGACTTAAACAAGGCTTGTCCGGCTGATCTTTTTGCTCTCCCTCGTATTGATCAGATCATTGATGCTATGGCGGGTTGTGAGCGTTTGAGTTTCTTGGATGCTTACTCTAGTTATCATCATATCAAGATGGCGGTTAAGGACCAGGAGAAGACAACATTCATTACTCCGTTTGGAGCCTTCTGCTATGTCGCAATGCCTTTTGGGCTCAAGAGTGCCCAGGCGACTTACCAGCGATGTGTACAGAATTGTCTTCATAATCAAATTGGGCGCAATGTTCATGCTTATGTGGATGACATAGTGGTAAAATCCAGAGAGAAGGAGACCTTGATTGATGATCTCAAGGAAACCTTTGACAATCTTCGGGTTTGTAAGATGATGCTTAATCCGACCAAGTGTGTTTTTGGTGTGCCTGCAGGCAAGCTGTTGGGTTTTCTGGTTTCTAACAAGGGCATCGAGGCTAACCCGGAGAAGATCAAGGTCATCACCTCTCTGGCCAAACCAGCATGTATCAATGACGTTCAGCGCTTGGCGGGTCGTATCGCTGCTTTAAGTCGGTTCATAAGCCGGTTAGGAGAGAAGGCCATGCCACTATATCAACTGATGAAGAAGACAGACAACTTCACCTGGAGTGACGCTGCTAATGCTGCTAACGCTGCTTTTGAAGATCTCAAGAGACAATTGGCTGAGCCGCAGGTTCTTGCTACTCCCATTGATAATGAGCCCTTGTTACTATACGTGGCTGCTAACACGCGTGCTGTCAGTGTGGTCATCGTAGTGGAGCGCAAGGAGGCTGGCAAGGAACACCTGGTTCAACGACCGGTTTACTACATTAGTGAGGTCCTGATTGAGTCCAACCAGCGATATCCGCATTGGCAGAAGCTCGTCTATGGGGTGTTCATGGCAAGCCGGAAGCTTAAGCAATACTTCTTGGGCCACCCTATCACTGGGGTTAGTTCTGCCCCTTTAGGAGATATCATTCAAAACAGAGAGGCTACAGGACGAGTCGCCAAATGGGCCATTGAGCTTGGGCCTCATGGCTTAAAGTATGTGCCGCGCACAACTATCAAGTCTCAAGCACTGGTGGATTTCATCAATGATTGGACAGAGCTGCAGATACCTGAAGAAAAGCTGGACAACATGTATTGGACAATTCATTTTGAAGGGTACAGACAATTGGAGGGCTCGGGGGCTGGAGTTGTTTTGGCTTCCCCTCGAGGTGACAAGTTTTGTTATGTGCTCCGGTTGATGTTTCCTTGTACTAACAACGCAGCTGAGTATGAAGCCTTACTCCATGGTCTTCGGATGGCTAAGGAGATGATCTTAAGCCGGGTACAGTGCTTCGGTGACTCGGATCTTGTGGCTCAGCATGTATCAGGCAAGTGGGCTTCTAAGGATCCTCTCATGGCGGCTTATCACCGTGAAGTCGATGCAGTTGCGGGACACTTCAAAGGTTATCAAGTGGAGCACATTGATCGAAGAAAGAACGAGGCGGCTGATTCCTTAAGCCGGATGGGATCTCAATGTAAGTCGGTGCCGCCTAATACTTTTTTGGATATTCTGCATAACCTTTCTGTCAAGCTACCCACAGAGGAAGACTTGGTTGTTCCTGACCCAGAAGCACATTTTGTGGCGGCTCTTCATGTCATTCAAGATTGGACGGTGCCATACCTGGCTTATATGACACGGGGTGAATTTCCTGAGGATGAAACATTGGCCAGGAAAATAACTCGGCAATCTAAGTCTATGACGATTGTCAATGGCGAGTTGCATCATTGCAATGTTACAGGGGCGTTTCAGCGTTGCGTCTCTCCTGAAGAAGGCCAAGAAATTCTCCGTGAGATTCATGAAGGAGATTGTGGTCACCACGCCGGGTCAAAATCCCTCGTGGCTAAGGCTTTTTGTCATGGATTCTATTGGCTGATGGCTCATGCTGATGCAGAGGACTTGGTTAGTAGATGTGATGGTTGTCAGAAGTTCTCAAGACGGGCTCATGTGGCGGCTCAAGAGTTGAGGATGATCCCAATTACCTGGCCATTTGTGGTCTAGGGGCTTGACATGGTTGGGCCTTTTAAAAGGTCCAAAGATAAAAAAGACCCACCTCTTGGTGGCGGTTGATAAGTTCACAAAGTGGGTTGAGGCAGAGCCTGTCAGTAAGTGTGATGCAGCCACGGCAGTTCAATTCATGAAGAAGGTGATATTTCGCTTCGGCTTTCCGCACAACATTATAACTGACAATGGCACTAATCTGTCTAAAGGTGCCATGGAAGAATTTTGCCAACGGGAGCACATTCGGCTTGATGTTTCATCAGTGGCTCACCCCCAATCCAACAGTCAAGTCGAGCAAGCCAATCAGGAAATATTGAAAGTCATTAAGCCTCGGCTTTTAGTCCCTTTGCAGACGACTCCGGGTTGCTGGGTTGAAGAGTTACCCTCTGTGTTATGGAGCATTAACACTACTCCTAATAGATCTACAGGTTATACACCTTTCTTCATGGTCTATGGAGCTGAGGCGGTTCTCCCTAGCGACATCCGTCATGACTCGCCCCCAGTGGCGGCTTACGTGGAAGCTGATAATGAGCAAGCACGTCAGGAGGCACTTGACTTGTTGGATGAGAAGCGTGACTTGGCAGCAGCCCGCTCGGCGATTTACCAACAGGACCTGCGTCGTTATCACAGCCGCCGGGTCAAGTCCAGAACCTTTCAAGAAGGTGATTTGGTGCTCCGGCTTATTCAGGATCAAACTGATGCACACAAGTTATCCCCACCTTGGGAAGGGTCCTTTGTGGTCAGCAAGAACTTGAACAACGGGTCATATTACCTTATCGATGTTTGAGAGCACAAAGAATCACGTAAGTCGTAGGAGGAGACCCGCCGGCCGTGGAATATTGCTCATCTTCGGTCCTACTACACTTGAGCCATAGGCTCCCCTAATGTACATATTCTACCGATGTATATATTATGATGAATAATAAAGAAGGACCTCTGTCCTTTTTTCCTTCTCCCAAGGTAAATTTGTCATTGCTATTATCATTATTCTCTCACATGATCACTTGGGGGCTGATCATATTTGATCTGGCTTAAACCCGTTTGATCCGGCTTACGATCGTATTCGAATCTAGCCATTAAAAATTATGATCACTAGGGGGCTTCCTGTTCAAACATAGGTCGTATTCGAACCAAAGAGAACATAGCTGTTGGTACCCTTTTGATTGGCACACTGCCGAGCTCATTACGGGGCTTCTTGATCGTATTCGAATCATAGCTTAACCCCTTTTGGGAACCGACTTTGATTGTATTCGAATCAGAGTCGTTAAAAAACTCTCAAGGTCATTAGGGGGCTTCCTGCTCAAACATGGGTCGTATTCAAACCAAAGAGAACATAGCTGTCGGTACCCTCTTGATCGGCACAACGCCAAAGCCATTGGGGGCTACATGATCGTATTCGAATCATAGCTTAAACCCCTCTGGAATGGTTTACTGATTGTATTCGAATCAGTAGCCTTGCAATTGTTTATTCTCTTCCGATTTAAATTGTCTCTGGAAACCCCCCTCTTTTTTGACTTGAGATTTATTCCGAGGCTTACAAATTTTAAATACGATGGCTTCAACCTGGTTCAATATCGACTAATGAGTCACCGATCCATAAGCATCATTGTATCTTTGAAATTCTTTGGGTATCCAAGGACTGGGTTATCACCCTTATTAACCGGATCATATAAACCGGCAGTGCAAATATAAGAAGTCTTACGCATAAGATCATAGTTGTTTTTTTGCAACAAGCTAATCTATGACTCTTTTTTCCTTTTGACCCGCCTATTTTTTCCGATGTCAAGAGATGTTTGCAGTCTGTTTTCATATGCAGGACAGTCTTCAAAACCTGATCAAGCATACAGTGGGCAGAAGAAAAGTAACATGGACAGATATAACACGACGGCTTAATGGCGTTAAGCATTAGAAACGTGCATGATGGCACGGCCAAAATAAAAGTTATCTCTATCCTATTACAGGACTCGTTGAGTCCAAATAGATCGCATTGTTTTTTACACCCCAGGTATGACTCGCCACGGCAGGTTCACCTTCATGATTGACCTGAAGCGTCTGGGTTAGCCATCTCCACGCCTTCGCCCTGCTCCTTTTCCTGGAAGGTTGACGATGACCAGTCAATGTTGTTCAAGGCTTCAGATTCAGGTTCAACATCAACAAGGCCAGCCGGGTCAACTTCAGGAGCAAAGGTATTCTTACGGAGTGGGGGAATCAGACTAGTCATGTCAAATTGAGGCATTAGAATTCTCCGGTTTTCTTCATCATAGCCCGCCTGGTACTTGGTAAGATCCACTTCATTTGCTATCAAAGTCGCCATGGGGCGTGTTTCTTTGACACAGGCGAGAAAGTCTACGTCTTCAAACAGAGTGCCATCCTCCTTCAGGCTGGAGTAACCAATGGCAATGTCCACCGGGTCTAGTTCTGGTAACCAGGCCTTGGCCCGGCTTAGAGCATTTATCGCTCCGGCTCTTGCAGCTGACCGTCTCAGTTCATTGATTCGTTGAGGAAGAACGGAAAACTTCCACAAGACATCTACCAGGAGAGTTGGCATTTCATTCACCAGAGCCACCGTGGCTATTGTACGTTGAGACCCGATATACAATTGTTCCACCAAGGTGTACACTACCTTCAGTTTGGTTAGCAAGTTTTGGTTCAAGTTTGAGCTTCTGGGGCCTGTATAAACATCATCAGGTGAGTTAATTCCAGTCTTATGATTCATTGAAAGGCTTAGATAGTTAAAGCAGTTCAAAGGCAACTTACCAAAGATGGCGGAGACCATTTGAGAGACATGGCGCTTTAAACCAGATAATTCACCAGTGACTTCTTCCAGAGCCGCCTCTACCTTCTCAGCTCGGCTTATCAGTGCGGTCTTTTCATCTACCTAGATTTTCTTTTCAGCTTCAAATTCTTTCTTCAGTTTCTCCTGTTCAGAAACACTGAATGCGAACTTCGTGTTGGCCTTCTCAAGTTCCACCTCTTGGATCTCAAGGCGGCTCTTCAGATTAGTCACCTCGGACTCGAGTTGACTCGTGGTAGCCTATACAAGTGTAAAGTTCAAATCAAGTAAGTTATTTATGCAATATTAAAGTCCCAAGCATTTTGCTAGCAACAACACTTGGCACTTGGGGGCTAATGTCCCAAAGAGTTTTCTTTTCCATGGCATTTCATATGATGGCGATTTATAAGAGTAAGTCCCAAGCATTTTGCAAGCAATAATACTTGGCACTTGGGGGCTAATGCGTATTGTTGTTCAAAGAACTATGAGAATTTTTTCTATAAAGAACCGGCTCAACCATATTGGTTAAACCGCCCCTTGGGGACTACACGGTAAGCCGATACTTTTTCCTTTTCCTTATGTTCCTAAAGTTTGTTTCAAAGTCTACAACATAAGCATCATAAGCAGTAGACTTGGGGATAGAATACTAAAGGTGAATGCACAAAAGAAAACGGGTTATACCTCGAATTTTTGGTGCATCTGCTTCACCATGTCAATCTCAAGGTTCCGGTTGTTATGCACTTGGCTCATGTAGCCAGAAAAGACGTCTCCAATGCTCATATGAGCATAGTTAGCAACATCCATCTTGACTCGGCACTGGTCCAGAAGTTCTTCCTTGGCGGGGCATTTAGCCAGCACAGTCAGCCTTCCCGACTCAGCATAGTTGGTTCTGGTGATCTCTACATCAACATTGGAAGGATCATATGTCCGGACCGGGCTTGGAGCCTTGGGATTTTCTGAATCATCAACAACTTGATCAGTGGGCGGGTTAGTAGCAGGAGGTGGTACATCTTGCGTTGGCTCAAATGGTGGCTCATGAGTATTTGAGTCTGGCACGGTTGTTTCGAGAGCCGGCTCAGTTGCAATTCTATCTTCAGCTGGTTTGTTCTTCCTAACCCTTTTGCTGGGCTTGGCTTGACCACTACATCAAAATAAAAGGATTAATGCAGATGCAAGAAGATTAAAGTAAATACAAAATGAGCGGCTTATTATACCCTGGTGCAGTCTTAAAGGTTGGCAGATTGGACTGTAATGACTCGCCGGAGGAAGGGGAAGTATCCTAATAATTCGAGTCAGAGGGATTGAGTGGTTGACGAAAGGGACCCGGCAAGGGGTAAAATTTATTTAAAACAGAAGTGACCTTGTTCCGGCGTTTCCTTGGAGTGTTTGGTAAGTCGGAGGAGAGCTCCGCGTCCTTGCTGGTCTAGGTCTTCCTCCGGCTCTCATGAATTTGCCGCTTCAAAAGAAATTGAGGGTCGTGATGAGCTAAAGGATGAGAAAATCTTACTTTCTGGGTCACTCTGCGGATTTTCCGTCTTGGCAAAGGCTCGGAGTCGGAGGAAAGGATGGTCACCTCATCAACCTTGTTACGGCTTGCACTGGTGTCCTCCTGCTGATGATCAGTGTCAATAAGATGGTTGAAAAATAAGCCAAGGGAATCAAGGGCTACCCCCGACTCAGAAGAGTCTGCTAGCCGAAGCAGGTCAGAAGCAGTAGCCTTCTTGCCCTTCTTTTTGACAGCTTCTTTCCGGGCGGCTTTCTTTTCTTTTCTTGCTCTCTTGGAAGCCTCATGATCATATTTAACTTTCCAAAATTTATCACCCGCCTGCAAGGATTAAGCATATTCATGAGTATGGGTGAAACATTAAGAAAATAAGATAATCATTTCATGTGGGCGGTTTACCTTTGGAGCCAGGTTATCTTTGCAGAAAGGGGCTAGGCCCACCCTGCCACAATCCATTAGATTCTCATTGAGAAGAGACTTGGTCATGTCGTCAATGACATGGGCAGGTAAGTTGTCAGGGCTGTGACGCAGAGGATCATTTTTGGCACCAGTATACTCGCACATCAAACCAGTGCGGCGACTCAACGGAATAACTCTCCAGGCAAACCAAACCCGGACCAGGTCAATACCAGTCAACCCGTTCCCCAGCAGAGCCTTGATCTTGGCCAAAGTAGGAGCGAGAGATTTACGCTCCGTGGCGGTAATTTTGTCAGGTAGAGGATGAATGGTTTCAAGATGAAGGGCGCGAAAGCCGGGTAGAGGGTTCTCGTCGGACGGAGAGGTATCCTTGCAGTAGAACCATGTCATGTTCCAGTCTTTGGGGTGGCTTGGCGGGTTAGCATAGGGAAAGATCACATCCCTGCGGTGCTGAATTGAAACTCTGCCAAGTTCCAAGCTCTGGCCACTGGCACATTCCGTCTGGCGGTTCAAGTAAAAGAGCTCTCTGAAAAGCAGTAAATTGGGTTCTTCGTCAAGGTAAACTTTGCTGAACACTTGGAAATTGCAAATATTAGACACGGAATTGGGTCCGATATCTTGTGGGTGGAGGTCAAAGAAGTTCAGCACATCTCTGAAGAATTTTGAGCCGGGAGGAGTAAATCCCCGGTTCATATGATCTGTGAAGACAATGACCTCTTCGTCTCTGGGTTGAGGAAATTCCTCATCCGGGTTAGGAGCGCGATAAGGCATGACTTCTTTCTTCGGCAGATAGCCGGTCTTCAGAAAGTCATTCAAGGTGCTATCAGTGACAATGCATTTAACCCAGTTGCAGGAGGTAGGTGCTTTGGGTGCCATTCTGATTGAAAGCCTAAAACAAAGTAAAAGGGTCGGCTCAAATTTAAGCCGGGGAAGATAAAAATATTACAGTGCATATTCAGAAAATGGCGGCTTATGAAGGGGCCTAATGGTATAAGGATAATTATGTCCTGGTTAGTTAAGCCGCCATAGGCTCTATAAGCCGTCAGCATTATTTAAACTGACAGGGGTGGTTTAGATTATTACTTCCTTAAAGCCGGAGATCAGAGTCGCCATGACTAGATAAATCCAACAAATACAGATTTTGCCTAAGTGGTGTACAAACAGGTTTCATAACTTGCAGCGGTTGTTTTGGATCAAACAAATGTTCAGAAAAGAAAATTTACTAGACCTAGAAACAGGGCGCAGAGGAGTTCATGCGTTCGGATGGGGTTGTTCTACAAAGCAAGGAGATCTGCTACTACTAAAAATGGATGTGGAACAATAACCGCACAAGATCCATGTTGTTACTGGATCAAACAAGCTACAACAGAGGCAAGAGCGGAGAACTTGGATGAACTATGCCCAGTACAGAAGAACATGCTAGCCCTAGTGTAGATCTATGGCGCGGAAAGGAGAAGTACTTACTGTGGAGGATCTGCGGAGGAGGAATGCTGTCGTTCTCTGGTCAGAGTCACGTCGAAGCAGCGGCCAAGCTCGATGAGAGTGAAGTGCACGGTGGCGACGACGGCGAAGCTCCAGTAGCAGATGAGGGTGAGAGGAAGAAGATGCGAAACAGGGGAATGAGAAAAGACCTAGTCGGGTCTATTTATAAGGAAAAGGTTGTTAAGTGGGTGCGAAAAACGAGGATGCCGAAAAACATAGTTATCCAACTGCAAAGGCGCCTCGATTTTCAGACGACTGTTAAGACGAAGATCCGTTGAGATATATTGGACAAAGCATGCATTTATGGCAGGCGACGTCATGGCGGGTTACCACAGATTTGAAGGATGACATCATGGTGGGTTATAAAAGCTTCATAAACAAGGAGCAGAAGATTGTTCTTAAGTATCAAAGATTGACATGAACCAGTTCAAATCAATCTGGGGCCTAATGTTGGGGATATGATTATTAGGTATGACCCGCCCAAGAGGGGCCGGGTCATACCTGTGAGTACTTTGAAGCCCAGGACCAAGGTTGAAGACGACGGTTCAAGAAGGGCCCATAAGCCCAGAGGCGACTTAAGGCCCGTAGTGACAAACCGCCATGTATGCATTACTTGTATTGTAAGACAAGAAATATTAAGAGACCGAGCCGGACACTGTTTATGAGCCGGCCGGGACTCTGTAGAGCCGTTGGGCATTGGCCTCTGTATATAAAGGGACGGCCTAGCGGCGACTCAGGGCAAGTAACATCAACTCGAGAGCTAGGTCAAGCGATTTGCTCCCTGGTTATCGAGGCATAAGCAATCCCACTCAAAACTGGACCATAGGCTTTTACCTTAATCGTAAGGGGCCGAACCAGTATAAACCTTGTGTCTTTTGTCCCGATTAACCCCTTCAAGCTTCCTAGTTGCGATGGCTCCACGACTAAGTCCTTTCACTAGGACATCTGCCATGACAATTCCACGACACCATGGTTGAAAACAGAGACATCACCACTTTGCGAATCAGACCGCTCTCTATTTCTGCCCAGCCAGTTCCATCTTGTTTCCACATCACCAAAGTATCTAGAGCAAAAAGTCAAGCACTCGTCAACAACATATGCTTCAGCAATAGAACCTTCAGGTCTTGCCGTGTTTCGCACATAACCCTTACAAGTAAGCAGCCTTCTTTCGATTTGGTACATCCAACCGTATTGCACAGGGCCTCTAAGCATTGCCTCTTTTGGTAAGTGCACCGCCAAATGGACCATCACGGTGAAGAAAGCTGGAGGGGAAATCTTCTCGAGCTTGCAAAGAATAATTGGGATTTCTTTTTCAAGTCTTTCCAGGACAGTCAACTTGAGTGTTTTGCAGCACAGTTCTCTAAAGAAATTTCCCAGCTCAGCAACCGCTTCATATATATCCTTGTCCATGATTCCTCGGAGGCCCGCCAGTAAAATCCTTTGGAGGAGGATGTGACAATCATGGGATTTCAATACTGAAAGCTTGAATCCATCAGAAGTAACACACTTTGCTAGGTTAGCAGCATAACCATCTGGAAATTTCACCGCTCTTAGGAATTCACAGAATGCAAGCTTTTGTTCTTTACTCATTGTATACCATGCTCGTGGCATTTCAAATGAATCTTCATCTTCATTGTGTTGTAGATGAAAATCTTCTCTTATGCCCATGTCCTCCAAATCAAGCCTAGAACTAACCATGTCATTTGTCTTCCCTTCAATGTTCAGAAACATCCCTAGCAGATTCTCGCATATGTTTTTCTCAATGTGCATTGCATCGAGATTATGCCTTAATTTCAGATCAGCCCAGTATGGCAGGTCCCACAAACAAGACCTCCGGTCCCAACATTAACCTTCCTCACGCTTTCTTTTCTTTGCAAGCTTTCCTGGTCTCACATCTTTCACCTTTTCAAGTTGCTGCTCCAGCTCTTCTTTAGTGAATTCAGCTGGCTTGTCACGAGTTTCATTCTCACCATTAAAATCTTTGCTTCTTCGCCAGCGATGGTTTTGGGGAAGAAAGCGGCGGTGCCCAATATAGCAGATCTTGCTCCTTATTCTCTTTGAGCAAGGGCCTTTGTCACAATGGACACATGCCTTATAACCCGTTGTGATCCTCCCAGACAGAGTGTGCAGAGCCGGGAAATCATGGATGGACCATATGATTGCAGCACATAGATTGAACTTTTCTTCCAGACTCAAGGAATTGTATGTAGGTACACCAGTCCAGAGCTGGAGCAGTTCTTCTACGAGGGGCTCCATAAAGACATCAAAATCCTTTCCTGGAGACTCTGGACCCGAGATAAGCAATGGCATCATGAAGTTGGACCGATCCATGCATGCCCATGGTGGCAGGTTGTACGGCACCACAAAAACTAGCCACATGCTATAAGACGTGCTCATGTTCCCAAACGGATTAAACCCATCTGTGGCAATGCCAAGTTTTATGTTCCTTAGATCTGCAGCAAAATCTACATGTATACGGTCAAGCTCTTTCCATGCCTCTCCGTTCGTTGGATGACTAAGCTCATTGTCCACAGGTTGCCGCTTAAGCTTGTGCCACTGCACCTCATGCGATGATTTCTTCGAGATGAACATCCGATGCAGCCTTGGTATCAACGAAAGTGCCTCAGTGCCTTCTCCGGTATTGACTTCTTCCCATCAGCATCTTTCCACCTAGAGGCATTGCATTTGGACAGTTGTCATGCTTTGCTAAATCCTTCTGAAACAAGACACTGTTATTTGGGCACACATGTATTGACACATAACCTAACCCCAGCCTGCGGATTATGCTCAATGCTTCATCATAAGATCTGGGAACACAACTATCAGGGAATTTCAAGCTCAAAAGGCGGAGTATTGCGTTGAATGCAGCATTGCTAATCCG
This sequence comes from Triticum aestivum, assembly GCF_018294505.1. Lineage (NCBI taxonomy): Eukaryota > Viridiplantae > Streptophyta > Magnoliopsida > Poales > Poaceae > Triticum > Triticum aestivum. Next base: position 547,774,631 of record NC_057798.1, on the reverse strand, counting down.
GTAGAAAGACTTGATGTGGAGTAACTTCACGGTGAAGGTAAATCTTGAAAATTTACCCCCTTCATGAGCTGCGTGCTTCGCCTCCTCTAACACCTCAGCAAACAACGACTTTTGTCCATCAGCACGATCTTTTGCATTGTACAAATCCTTCAATAGGTCAGGAATCCTATCATCTTCATGCCTATCCTCTTCCTCCAGACCAGCATTATCTCGCAAAACCTTTTCCATGAAATCAATGCCAGCATCACCACCACCCATCATATGAGGGGCCTCTGTATCAGCTTCAAAATGTTGAGGTTGTCTGTCTAAAGGTTCTCCATGATATATCCATCTATCATATGTGCTGGACATCCCATTAAGAAGCAAATGATCTTCCACTCTTCCTTGAGCCATTCTTGAACGGTTGAGGCATTCGCAGCATGGGCAAAGAATGTGAGCATCGTTGGCAAAATTTGTTGGGGAACGTTGCAGAAAATTAAAAATTTTCCTACGGTTTCACCAAGATCCATCTATGAGTTCATCTAAGCAACGAGTCAAGGGAGAGAGTTTGCATCTACATACCACTTGTAGATCACGAGCGGAAGCTAGCCAAGGGGATGGTGATGATGGAGTCGTACTCGAACGTGATTCGGATCACCGATGTCCAAGTGCTGAACGGACAGCACCTCCGCGTTCAACACACGTACGGGACGGGAGACATATCCTCCTTCTTGATCCAGCAAGGGGGAAGGAGAGGTTGAGGAAGATTGCTCCAACGGCAGCACGACGGCGTGGTGTAGTTGGTGCAGCAGTACTCCGACAGGGCTTCGCCAAGCATATACGGAGGAGGAGAGGTGTTGGGGAGGGGAGGGGCTGCGCCTTGGCTTGTGTTAAGCTCCCATGCACCTCCCCACTATATATAGGGGTGGAGGGGCTGGTTTCTTGCCCTCCAAGTCCATTGGGGCGTTGGCCAAGGTGGGAGGAAAGAAATCCCATCATTTCCTTCCCCACCGATTGTTATCCCCCCTTTTTAGGGATCTTGATCTTATCCCTTCGGGATATGATCTTATTCCTTATAAGGGGGGATCTTGGTGCGCCTTGACCAGGGGTGTGGGGCCTTTCCCTCACTACTCACGTTCATGTGGGTCCCCCCATGCAGGTGGGCCCCACTCCAGAACCTTCTAGAACCTTCCCGGTACAATACCAAAAAATCCCGAACATTTTCCGGTGGCCAAAATAGGACTTCCCATATATAAATCTTTACCTCCGGACCATTCCGGAACTCCTCGTGACGTCCGGGATCTCATCCGGGACTCCGAACAACATTCGGTAACCACATACAAACTTCCTTTATAACCCTAGCGTCATCGAACCTTAAGTGTGTAGACCCTACGGGTTCGGGAGACATGTAGACATGACCGAGACGTTCTCCGGTCAATAACCAACAGCGGGATCTGGATACCCATGTTGGCTCCCACATGCTTCTCGATGTTGTCATCGGATGAACCACGATGTCGAGGATTCGATCAACCCTATATACAATTCCCTTTGTCAATCGGTACGTTACTTGCCCGAGACTCGATCGTCGGTATCCAAATACCTTGTTCAGTCTCGTTACCGGCAAGTCACTTTACTCGTACTGTAATGCATGATCTCGTGGCCAACACTTTGGTCACCTTGAGCTCATTATGATGATGCATTACCGAGTGGGCCCAGAGATACCTCTCCGTCATACGGAGTGACAAATCCCAGTCTCGATCCGTGTCAACCCAACAGCTACTTTCGGAGATACCTGTAATGCACCTTTATAGTCACCCAGTTACGTTGTGACATTTGATACACCCAAGGCACTCCTACGGTATCCGGGAGTTACACGATCTCATGGTCTAAGGAAGAGATACTTGACATTGGCAAAGCTCTAGCAAACGAACTAAATGACCTTTGTGCTATGCTTAGGATTGGGTCTTATCCATCACATCATTCTCCTAATGAGGTGATCCCGTTATCAACGACATCCAATGTCCATAGCCAGGAAATCATGACTATCTGTTGATCACAACGAGCTAGTCAACTAGAGGCTCACTAGGGACATATTGAGGTCTATGTATTCACATGTGTATTACGATTTCCGGATAATACAGTTATAGCATGAATAAAAGACAATTATCATGAACAATGAAATATAATAATACTTTTATTATTGCCTCTAGGGCATATTTCCAACAAAATTTGCCTGAACAAATGCCATGAAATCATCAACTCCTTTAATATGTTCTTTCGAAAACTTTCTAACTCCTTTTCTAATCTGGCTTCTGTCCATCTGCCAAAGACAACAAATTGTTGCAACTTAGCAAATCAATCTAAGTGCATCAACATTAATTAATGAAAATGGATGGAAGTAATGGCACCCAACTTTATATGCTAACTCCCTAACCACAACATTCAACTATTTCCAATTTCTCACTACTTTAGTCCAGTTCACATGGTTTAGTGATTTCACATGGGAGAAAAGAAAAGCAAACAAAAACATGCTGGTTCACAAAAAGACAGAGGTGGTTTACAAAGAACTACTATGGTTAAACCACCAACAATGACAAAATATGCTGCCACACAAAGAACTACTGTGAGTAAACCACCAACAATAACAGCATTGCAAAGTTAAATGATTCCCTTCATAGTTTCTAAGTTTACATCAAATCTACATCAACCCTAGGATCCTGTTTCAGCGAAAGACCAACTTGGTGGACAAAATAAACCAGCATTCAATATTTACTCATGGCATGAATCAGTCAAATGGATCAGGATCCTATTTACTCAGCATTCACTATTTACTCATGGACAAAATAAATCAGGAATTTAGAAGGATCCTGTTTTAGGGAAAGACCAACAGCAATTTCATCATCGCAATTTACTCATGGACAAAATAGAACAGAGAGCTTTGTTCTATTTATCCCACTTGTCAGTGATACGAGTGAGCCGTGGTTTCATATAATGTATAGCTAAATTCCCATATGTGAGTGATAGTCCCTGTCTAGCTCAGTGGTAGCGAGCGAGCTAAGCCAGCGCTCGGTCCTGGGTTCGAGTCCCAGCAGGCGCATCTTTTTTGGGCGAATTAAGCGCTTGGCCACGCCTGTCAAATGGGTCCCGCCGGTTAGTGTGTGCCTCGTCTGTCTGTTGAATATTAACATTTAAGCAAAAATGACACCTAGAAAGTGACACATAAGCGAGGTTGCTGAGGTGGCTGCCTAATCATCCTAATGCATTCAAACTCAAGAGCAATGACCATTTTATATTGGTCGTTATCAGCTAGGCGTGAGGCAGTGGACAATGTTGCCCGCTTTACGACCATATCCTCTAATGAAATTACGACCTTTCTGCCCTAAATGGTCATTATGGTTTACGGTTTGGAGCCCCCAGACAGCTTTTGACCAATTGGTCTAAAATGGTCATAAATTTATGACCAATTCTTCCAGGGTCACTGACAAAAGGTCACTGGTTGACATATTTCTTGTAGTGTATAAGCCCGCTTTACATGGCATTTTTGCATATGTGGAGGAAAGAGGCAAGGAAAAAGTGGAGAGGTGGGCTCTCATGCAAGAGCCAACCTCTACATGGTGGAGCATTGGGAGAGGCACCTGTATGGAGGTGGTCAGGAATCGGGAGACTCACGTCGGTCGTAGCGCCGCAGTTAAAATGATAATGGCAAGTCAAATCACGGGGCCCCATCTGTCCAACAGTAACTCGCTGTCAAATCACACAGCCCTACGTTTACAGCAGCCTACTCCCTCATATTCTCGCATCTCCGTCGAACCGACTAGGCGGAACTGCCCTGCCTACCGCACAGGAAAAGCCCCGCCCTCGACTTTTAAATACTCCCTCCGTCAAGGTGAGCAAGGAGGAGGGGAAAACAAGAGACCTTAATGTTTATTTGCTAATTAGTAGCATCGCATGCAATGAACTAACCACTTCATGTCGTGTTTGGTAGTCTCAAGTCATTAAAAGCATGCACACCCCTCGTCTCTTATTGGTTGATATGTGAAGAAACAAGAAACGAGGTAGAAGTTAATGCATCGTGCCTAAGTGTTTTGGGATTATTTGGTTTTCGTAAGATGACTTACACACCTAGACGGAGGGAGTATATGTTTAGAAACTACATCCGCTTAAGAATCCAATGATATACTTTTTGTGACATAGCAACTCATATTTAGTTAGTCAAATGGATGACCTAGAACTACGTGCATGCCCTATAAACCGAGACGCCTAAAAAACGAGACGGAGAGGGTAGTTCAGTACGTATCTTTTTAGATCAATATAGTCGGGATTCACCAAGGAGCAAAACCAAGTGGTAGGATGCTCTTGTCGTGTTGGCGTAGCAACTCAAGAAGGGTCAGTCCGCACATGAAATGGCGACACACTTAACAGGACCCCTTTGGCCGACATGTTGCTCATCCACCGTCCTGTTCCACGTGCGATGCACCAAATTACAGTTCGGAGCAGTGGTTGGAATTGGAGGCACCCCGGTCGTAGCGCTCCAGTAGTAGAAAATGAGCGATGAGGGGTCAAATCACAAAGCCCCACCTTTCCCGCATTAAGCTGGACGGACGAAGCAACCATCATTTCACTCTAGTGCGCAAGAGCATAAAGAAAAGAGAAAACCAATGATGCGTGCAGCAGCTACCTAGGGCACCCTAGGGTAGGGGTCTCCACTATAGATCCTTTTTTTGAAAGTGCCTCCACTACAAATCAGCTTCTCCCTCGTCCTCTTGAAGAAAACCGATCATGCGTGTGAAGGTAGGGTTTGTAGGAGTACTACGACGTGCGGGGCCACGTCGTAGTAAACGGGAGAGGGATTGAGTTCGAGTCGATGCCTTAAATATGTGTGGGCCGCTTGGTTTTACGGGAACAAGGCAGCATTTTGGGTTCAGGGACCAGTGGAGATATAGTACGTACAAAAAATTGTGGAGGTAGGTTCGACCGAAAGGCAATGACGCATGGGCCCTGCATTTTGATATACCCGGGGCCGCGTGAAATTTGCTACTCTACTCAAAACTAGTAAGGTACACATGCATTGAACGCATGAGATTTCGAAACCAAATTATGAATAAATACACACTATAGCATGTAAAGCTTTGAGTCATATATGCATGATGTAGATGTTCGTTTAGTTCTTATAGTTCATCTCATTCGAAATCAATTAGTTTTACAAAAATTTAAGATTCATGGGGTTGTGCATTGTAAAGCATAAAGTAAAAAACAAATACTGGCAATTCATTTAGAAAAAAATCAATTATGATATGGAGGATTCTAGAACAAAGGAGAAGAAGTGCTTCTGTTTTGAGGTTTGTGCATTATGCTTAAGTTCAACCATGGAGTCTTCTAAATTGTACATGTGACGGATCTGGTGGAATGTTGATGATATCCAACGGCTAGTAGTGCTTGGATTTTCCATCTCTGCACTATCGGATTAGCTTCATCAAGCGACCATCTTTCAAAGTTATTCGCACACTATATAGTTCTTATGCCATAGTTGCATGTCTTGGAAAAAAGCTACTAGTGGGTTGTACTAGCTATTTAGGAATAGAAGATGTATACATGGAAGTTGTAGAGAAAGAGATGACATGGAGTATCTCAATTCCTATGAGTAGGGATTGGAAAAGAGATGTCATTTGGTTCACATCATAGGAACTTTTCTATTGAATCTAGAGATGACATGTATCTCAATTCCTATGAGGAGGGATTAGAAAAGAGATGTAATTTGGTTCATATCATAGGAACTTTTCTATTGAATATACGCTAATGTTTATTTTCCTTTGAAATTATGGGAGTATAGGAATCCATTCATATGAACCAAGTGGCTCTAGAGTTATAGAAATGATATCATGTTTATTTCCTTTGAAATGTGGAGTATATGAATCTATTCCTATGAACCAATTGGCTCTAAAGGAAAAAATCCTATAAAATTCATATCATATAGAGTTCCTATGATATTCCTCCACACCAAAGGATGGTTGAAATTGCTGCAGGTGATACGATGGTCTATCTTTGTAGACTCCTCCCCCATCTTTATAGTTACCTCTCGAAGATGAATGAAATGATATATACAGGGTATTCTACATGTGCAATTTGGTACACGAAAACTCGGTAAAAGTTTGTGAGGTTCAAATTTTCAATAAAGTTATATGCACTGCATTTTGGAATGGAGGGAGCATACAACAGCTGCTAATACTCACGTGGAAGATTTGTGTGTAGGAGGAGTGGCTGTTCTGTTAAATGACATGGCAAAACTGACACTGTCGGATGCCGATCTAACGATTCTTACGGTGTTCGTCAGGAAAAGGCTTGTGGCGAACGTTTGTCGGATAATGATTTACGAACACATGCATTGCATTGATACATGCCCCCCTCTCTCTCATGCACACGCACCCTCACGAGTCATGACTCTCCCGAGTCCTCTCGCACCAACCGTCTATCTGCAGGTAGATGTCACACACATATGTGCTCTTCACACCCTACCCTCAGAACTTCTAAAAAACAAAAGACGTCACGCACATTTTATTTTAGCTCACACGTCACACACTTATACTATTACTCTTGTGGTGAACGTTCTTTGGGCATAGTATATTGTACTCTCATGAAGATAAGCGGTACACGCACGCACTAGTGCTCTCACACCCACTCGCAGGTACACGTAGGAGCGCATTTTTTTGAAGCTGGTACAACAAAATCACTCCACTATATATATAAGCAGGAGACTTGGCGCTTGCTTTACTAGGGTTCCTCTCATTCACTCTCTCATGCTCTCTAGATCTAAGCAAGACATAGGTGGCCACACTCTCTCAGCTCACGGCTGGTCACAAATCCGGCCGGACAACCTCGACCGGGGCAGGGGTGTAGTTGCATCGTTCACGCTGTCGTCGGCGGCGAGGGAGGAGACCAACGGCTCCCTGCGCGTCCCGATCAGCGGCTGTGTCGTTCTCTCCGAGAGAGCGCTGGCTCGGGAGGGCCTCCGACCCCTTCTTCCTTCCTGCGGTATTGTGGCCAAGATGCGGCCTCCCAGCGCCGTCTTTGCCACATGCCGATGACCCTCAAGTATATATTCCTTCGAAACCTGCCTTGCTCTACTGCCCCAGCTCCCCACTTGGCTTCGTGTGGATCTTTTTCTACTTCCGTCTGCTATTCCAAAGCCACCTAGACTTTTACTATTATTATAGGTAAAGCTAGTTCATACAGTTGACTCTAAGAGTTGGTTCAAACAGGGAAGGAAGTGGGAAAGTTGTACCATGAATCTAGGACTTGGTTCTAAGAGTAAACGGGGGAAAGTAGTAGATACTAGCTACCCAACCGGTCTCTTGGTTGAAAAGACGAAGAAAGCATGGTGGATGGTGAAGGGTGGGGGGAAGTGGATCTATCTCTTGGTTGAAAAAGGAAAGAAAGTGACGGGTGTTGGGGGACAACGCAAATGAGAATGAGCAGGTCTAGATTTCCTGTGCCCACATAGGAAAATGTCGCCGAGGAGATAAAAAATGGGACAAATGCAGACATGATGCCTGAGTGTTTGCCGCTCTCGGCAGCCACATCTGCCTCACCACTTTTATGCCCCTGCTGTCCCTATGCCCATATCGCTACCGTTAATGTAAAATCAAATGAAGCATTAAGCAATGCCACCTAATGTCACTATAAGTAATGGTCTAGTGCCGTCGATAAAATGAAGCAATGCCACCACCATTTTATGAAGTGCTTCCGTCTTGCTTTATTTCCCATGAATTGTGTTTTTGCAGTTACACTTAAATCTCATACCGCTAACATTGCTTCATCCCAGTGGAACTGCACAAATTTGATTGCACATTTACTGACCATGTGTTACTCTCATGACAGTAATACTAATGCTATTGTTCTGCATGTTAATCTAGTGGTAGTGTTGATGTGATGTGATGCTACTTACTTAAGGACACTTTCATACTGTCAATCTAGTGCCAATTATAACACAATAGATGTTGCTGTTAATCATATGCCATTGCAAATATCTGTCACTGTTTAAATAACTGTATTTCGTATTTGCGCAAACAGGGATGTCTATCTCCATATCGTTTTGGGATGTATGTCTTCGTATCGTTTCTATCCGTGCAATCAAAAGCACACAACTCAGTTTTAGTAGAACTGCGCAAAATGAGATGGCTATCCCTCGTTGTCGTCGTCTAACCACCCGTCTTCCAGGTATTCCTATATTGGTAGTTACTAGGTAGAATGACCAACGCAATCTAAAAGAAGTTGATTCGTATGTTTTACTTCCTGATTGTAGTGTAGGGACGAGCGAAAACAACTACATCCTAGTCCGGAATGCACTTTCTACCAGTTCATCCATGGACCGAGGACTAGCTGGCACGGCTGCACGGTGGTCTTTTGGACAAGTGCGCGGACAAGAGGCATTGTGGTCTGCTTATTTCTGCAAATAGCAGTGCTTAAATTTAGTGGAATGCACAAGAATTTCAGTTGGTCAGTACACTGCATGGTTCATTTCAGCATTCCAGCTAAGACCACAATTATAATTGGTTATTCTGGAATGAGAAAACCTAACCCTGGATGGTGGCAACAAGAAAAACCAGAGTGAACTCTAGGAAATTTAAGCCAGCCGGGAGGCCCTTTGCTTAGAGAAGCCTTGCTTGTTTTTTCCTGATTTGTAAACCTTCTCACAACTTTGTCTTTTGTTGTGAACTAGTATATGTTTGTTATGTTCTATGAATCATTGAGATGTATAAAATTGCTTAACTTATGCTTTACAAGTTTTTTATGAAGACGAGTTTAATGTGAGTGTTCCACATGAGCGCTGGACTAGCGTGTGAACATTTGGAATTTACATTGTGGCCTCAGTTAACTGCATGAACCACTGTAACAAGATACATAGTTGCTTATATGTCAGACATCAGATTGTTGATTGTTAGTTGGTCGATAGCCTAGTGTTGAAGCGAGCTGAGCCAATGTGCCGTGTTTTGCACAACTGCTTACAAGTAGGGTAGCACCAACAGTGTTTACAAGTACTTATGTATACGTCGGCGCACAGTTCCCGAATGAGTACTCTATTTCATCAAAACACACACTGCTCATATGATAAACCGTGACAACTTATGTCTTACCATGCCATATTCATGAAAAAACTAGTGAGGACGCATCTATTTCAGCAACAATTACGATGGTTCTCACATGATTCACGGGCACACAAAAGTAGCAACAGTTCCCATAGACGGATTCAAACAGAGTACTAGCCCCAGAGGGCTCGATAACAGGAAAGGTTCGGATAATTAGACACAATCCAAACTACTATTAAACACTACCTGGGGCAACTATTTCATGGGCTGGACACAAGATGGACCTTGCCATGAACATCATCGAGGACGTCCCGCAGCAGCTCAATCCTGTGAACCTTCATGAAGACAATCTTGTGGCCTTTCCACTGATAAACTTGTTTGTGGAGGCATGCCATGTCATCTTCCTGCGTAAGCTTGACAAGAACAGTATGCCTCACAAACGAAGGAGTAGCTTTGAACTTCTTGTCCTTCAGTACACCCTGGACAACACGCCTAACAACAGTGAGGCTGGAATACAACTCTTCATTGGTATAAGCGCAAATGGCTTCCAGGATCCAACAGCCTAAGAACTCTGTTTTCCCAGTGCGTATATTTAGGTCATCCGCCTCATAGTGAGTGACATGTACAACCACACAATCCTTGTCTGCATCAGGGCTCTAATTGAAACAGAAACAAATTCTGGATTACTTTCCAGTATAAGAAACACAAGTTATTTAAACCACTATGTATAGCATGGCATCGAAGCTAATAAAATTTTGCATTATTCATCACCACATACTTAGATGAAAAACCACAATCGAGATCGGCAAAGAAGAAAATCACCTTGGGCAGCTCAGAGGGGACACATCCTCAAAGGGGGAAAACTGCTCCTCCATTGCCACGGGGGCTGTAACCTCAAACGGGGCATTGACCATCTCAGTAGTGGCCGTGAGCGTATCTAGGGTCGGCTCGGTGGCTGCCTCCATCTTCTTGGAGCTCTCTGTCTCGTGGGATCAACCTCCCGCGTCTGCTCCAATATCGGCAGATCTTTGCCTGGTTCTCCTTGGTCCATCATGAAACGGATGAATACTAGGAGACCACTGAAAGGAAAACACAATCGCAATGATAATGAAACAAAAAAGAGAGTGGGGATCGGTAACTGCTTTGCAAAAGTTCTTTTTTTTCTCTGAACGAAAATATACCAACATCACGGATCCGCTTACCTTCCCTTTGTTGGGAGAGAAGAACAATGGCAGATGCAAGTGTTGCCTTTCTTGAAGACGGTGAGGGAGAAGGGGATTCAGCGAAGAGTGAAATGATGGTTGCTTTGTCCGTCAAACTTAGACTACGGGGAGGTGGGGTTTTGTGATACGACGGCTCACTACTGCTGCGCTACGGCCGGGGTGACTCTCCGCCTGCATACTGCCTTCTAATTTGGTGGATGGCATTTGGGCCTGTGCGTTGCATGGCCCGCATGTCGGTGAACAAAAGTATAACGACATTCAGTAGAGGGAGACGTTTTCATGACCTAGGAGGAGCCAGAAGCGGTATTGTATCCACTGTACTAGTAGTAATTGTTTTTCTAGGTAGTTGTAGAGTGTCTCCACTGTACTAGTAGTAATTGTTTCTCTGGGCCCAAGACAAAACATCCCATCCACCCTAGTAAATAGTAAAATCAATTCAAAAGCACATATATTTACTGAATGAGAGGCGCTGCCCACACCCAGCACACCGCCCCCAAAAAAACATGGGTGCTCTTCTTCCTCCTCACTCCCACCCACCTCACGTCACCTCGCTCCACTTGTACCCCCAAATTCCTCACCTCACTCCTACAGAAAACCCCAGCTCCCCTTCTTCCTCACCACTACAGAAAAAACCCAGCTCCCCTTCTTCTTCACTCGCACTACAACTAGGATCGTCATTCGTTACTCTACTCAAATCCATGAGCGCGACGCGACGCCCTCGAGGAAAATGGAGTCGGCTGACCCCAGCGCCAAGAAAATGAGGCTCCCGCCAGCGGTGACGCCTATTGTAGATCCCGCACTCGGCAGCACAGGGAGAAGCAACAACCCCGCCCCCACCGCATCCCAGGAACCCGTAGAATCTCGGGTGGACTGCATCAGCGATCTCCCGGACGCCGTCCTTGGGGAGATCATCTCGCTTCTCCCCACCAAGGATTGTTGCCGCACCCAAGTCCTCTCAATTCGGTGGCCCCCTCTATGGCGCGCCGTGCCCTTTAATCCTGACTGCCATTAGCTATCTCTCTTTAATGATTTTGAAATCCCCAGAGCCATCATCTCCTCCCACCAGGGCTCCGTTCAAAGCCTCTGCATCCCGTCATGCTACCTGAGCAAGCATACCATGCCCTGCACGATGGACGCCTGGCTGAAATCCCCTGAATTCACAGAACTACAGTTGCTTGAGTTCTACTATTCCCCTGGAAATCACATACCACATACCGAACGCCATGTACTTGTGCCCTCAGCACCGATGTCCATCTCGCGGTTTTCCTCCTCTCTCTACACCGCCAGCTTTGCGTGTGCTACCTACCAGATAATATGGTATTAAACCTTCAACTCCCATTTCTCAAGAAACTTTCACTTGTGCGAGTTCGTATACCAGAGGCCTCACCTCCCGCTTCCAGTGAGCCACCCGCAGCCACCCGAACACGCCGGACCGAGCCATCACGAGCCAGCACGCCAGAGCTACCACCATGTCAGAGCTTTCATCATGTCGGAGCAAAGCAGAGGCGGCGAACCCGCCGCCCACGGCCCTCGCCGCGAGGTGCAGCAGCGGACAAATCTGGCTGAGGCCATCCGCCACCACCAGGATCCCCGCATGAGCCTCCATCCAGCCCACCATCCAACGCACGACGAGCACGACACCCGCTAGACACAGCCCCCCGCCACCATGGCCCCCGTTGCCCATGTGCAGCCGGCCGGTGGGAACCCCAATCCGGATCTGGATCGAGAGGCGCAGCCCCGCCGCCCCAAACAGACACACCACCTATCCCACGCAACCACTGCAGCCAGCACGCCCGCCTATGCCACTCGCGCGCCTCGCCAAGCACAATGCCCCACGCCGAGCACAACACCCCCCACCGACCACCGCTCCCGCGCCGCGTGCCGCCAAGCCAGGAGAGAAGAGAGCCCCGCCATCGCTGAAGCAGACCAAGCTTTGCCCAAGCATGCCCTCCGATGGCAGCGAGGGGAAGGGGGCGCAGGAGGTGGGCTAGGGCCGACGGTGCCTAGGGCTTCGCCCAACCGCTCGCGGGAGCGGTTGGGACGAAGCGAGTTTAACCAGTCTATTTATAAACATATAGAAGTAGACGGTTACCTGATTTGTCCCTCAAGATCACCGGGGAGGAACGACGACAACAAGATCTTCAAGGATGCCTAAATATATTAACACTACTATAGTTCAGTTTCTGTAAGTGGAACAATGAAAAAGCTTATTGTGTAAGCCTAATTGATCTAGTCACAATATGTAACCAGAAGTTGTTATCTGCACAAAACCGGGAGGCACACTTTCTTCGGGTCCAATTTTCATAAATTAGTTCTTAGTAATTATATAATGCCTTAACTGAAGTAAAACCAAGCCTGTATGTGCTCCGACTATCATAAGTGCCAGTAAAATCAGTAACTACATATACCGAAGTGTACAATGCTCCGTGTTTGCTAGGGAGACATGCACAAGGGACAAAGGGCGTGCACCTGAAACATGTTGGAGTTTGCTTCAGTCTCCCTCTCAAGGGCCAACCTAGAAACATATTTTGCAAACCTCTATGGCTCCCCCATGTCAAGCTTTCCACCTATATTTGACAAGCACCTAAAAAGATGGAATTGACATTAGACATAAATCATAAATTCTAAGCAAAGAAAGAAGAACTATGACTAAGACAGTGTTGTAAAATTCAGTTTGATAGTATACATAACCTTTAAAATCATCAGGGAATAAGTAACAAAATATGGCTACCTTCAAGAAACTTGAAGCAAAGAATTGTACTCTTGAATATAACAACACAATAGAACTTCAGTTAGAGATAATAATGCCCAAACAAGCACACCTTTCGACATACCATTTCATACACCATCATTAACATTTCCCTTCAAGAACTCCAATGCCTTCAAGGATAAAAATAGTCACCATATACATATAGATAGATAGTACATTAAACTATGGTACCAATGAAGTATGAACTGCAAGCAGATCTCTACAAAATAAATGACCAAGAATCGTCAAAAACAATCTATGAATATAGGCAACAAGAAAAGAAATCTCACTTATATATTCACAAATTTTGGGTTTCAACACATGCACCATGGCAATCTTTGGTAAAATAGGAAAAATGCTCATAATTATGTATTAGTCATAGTTCAGGTATGTAAGTTTTAGTTTTGTTGGACAATTATTTGTATGGCTCCATTGAGCAATGACTAGTTTTGATATCCCCAACATGAATCCCTAGAAACATGATATAGATACTTCTTGTTGGAACAAAAATGAATCAAAGGATTGCTCTATATTTAGGAAGCAATGTTACATGTTTGTGTGCGCACAACATAACAAAAGTCTGAAATCTCTCAAAACAACAGTGTGTATCACCCAAAATAGATTTGATAGTTTCACAACCAACAAGATAAATCAAAACCAGTCTAGAGCAGCAGCAGGGAGAGGGGCAGAGATATGACCTTGTGTAGGGAGTAGTCGAGGTCAAGATCATGACGATGTCCTCATCAAGCTCATCGGCTTGCGCTTGGGTCCCGGTACAGAGAAGGCACGGCACAATGCACCGCGTGCACCTCATGGCCATTGGGCGTGGGAAGACCGTCCATGAGGCGGGCTGAAAATTCTTAAATTCTAAAAGGTTCTGCATCAAAAACTAATCATACAAACTGAATATTAAGACAGTTTCACTGCTTGGTGCTCAGCTAACAGCGGCAAATTGATCCTAAACAGCGGCAAATTAAGAAATTCACATGCCTTTTCTATGTAGAACACCACCAACTGCAAAAAGGAAGTAAATCCAGAGAAGCAGAAGAAGCTACCAGCCTAAGTTAATTTGTCCACGCCGGACACCACCGGAAGCTGTGCTCCTTCATCGACAAAATACAAATTTAGATACAGGTTCAAATAACAATTCATGGCCAAATAAAATAATCAGATATGTGGATCATACCTCCCCGTGGTATCTAGGGAGACCTTCCTATTGAGCAACATTATGTCACGTAGGCGCATCCAGTTTCTGCATTAGTAGGGAATAAAGCACTACCCACTGCATGGCAATCAATTGGCATAAACTGACACAGATTTATCAACTTTACTCTCCAGACATAAAGCGACTATAATACTACTACTTGTTACCGATTAGAATTCAAAGTTTAGGCATCAGGCAGTAGTAAGCGAAGATGAACATCTAGCAAGGAAAAAAAGGTCTCTCCACAAAGTAGGCACATCAAAGTAATTCATAAAGCAAATCATGCGAAACATATTAAGGTGTAGTAGTAAGACGGCAGAGACGTTCCTGATTCAGAGAGGATGTGCTGAGTGATATAGAGAGAGAAGATAGAGGAAGGGAGTGAGGGCATCCGCCAACGCCACTGTTCCTCATTGCTGCTATGCCTATGCCGATCTGGTGGTCGCGTGCCCAGGCCTGCTCCGCTGCCGCTCAACCAGACATGCCCCGGATGGGAGGAGGCGACAAAGCTCGAGTAGTAGCACACGGAGGCCGAAACCCTAGCAACGGGGGAGGGTTCCTCGCCACCGCTAATTGCCCCAAGCTGCGACGAGTCACTGGAGGCCGCTAGAGCCTCGCCGGCGACGAAGGGGAAGCCGCGCCCAAAACCCTAGCCATGGCTGAGGGTCGGGAGCGAGCGTGGGAGGTCTCTAACGATGGATTTGGACTGATGGGAGGAAGGAGAGGGGCGAGGGGAAGTCCTTGGTGTGCCACCTGCCGCCGGGACTCGCGGGAATCGGCTGGCATGGGTGGTGGCGGCAGCAAGGGGTCGCGGGATGAGAGAGATCTCACCAAAGAGGAGATGAGGGAAGGCTTGCGTGCGAGCGATAAAAAGAGCAGTGATCGATGGCCCATCACGTTTAACTTTTCTCCTTCGGCACAGTAGTAGAATTGATGTGGCATAGGCCAGAAGGCGCCCTTGTAGCGACCGTTATTGTGTTTGATGCCTAAGGTGGTCATAGTGGGGAGTATTATACTAGTATCATGCATATGATACTAGTGTATGATACTACATCTATACTACCTCCGTCCGGGATTATTAGGCCCATTAGCCAAAACACATGGACCAAGGCAAAGCAATAATAACCAGCAACGCTTTACAGCAGCAGCCAATCAAATCACGGGCAGCTTTGCATGCAGCTAGGTGCCTCGTTCACTTTGCATGCAACCAATCCAGCACCTGCCAGCATTTACAGCAGGCAGCCCATTTGCCTCTTGGGTTTCTGCATGCCGCTACCCACGCGCATCACTAGCCAGTCAAGCACAAGTCTAGCGGCCGGATCAAGGAAAAGTAACTGCCTATAGCCAGCGGCCTTGAAAAAACGTACATAGCTTCTTGGCTCACCGGACTTATATACCCGGACGGAGGTAGTAGTACATAGTATCATAGATTAGTATCATAGGTGGTCTCATTTATTGCCATGCATGACACATAGTAGCATCACACTTACTACCTCCGTCCTGGTTTATATGTCCTTTTTGTAGTTTGTGCCAAATTTTGACCAAAGATTTAACTAACAAAATGTTAATGCATGTCAACAAAAAATATACCGTTGGATTCGTGTTTGAACATAGTTTTCAATGTAATAATTTTTTGTGACATGCATGAATATTTTGTTAGTTCAATCTACGATCAAAATTTGGCACGAAATACAATGGAGACCAATAAACCAGGATGGAGGTAGTATTATGTTACGATATCTATCTACTCTCTCTGTCCAGGTTTATTAGACCTCTCAGCATCATAAACATGTCCTTTTTTATAAGGCCCCGCTTTGGAAAGGCGCATGCGTGCAACCATTTCATTGGTTGCATTGAAAGCCATTGTTGTTAGTGCCATGGCTGAAAAATTAATGCACTTCATGCATGCTTTTTCATTGGCTGCATGCATATGAGAGAGTGCATCGGGAGTGGAATAGAAGAATTAATGTGAGTAAATTACTATGTGTCTTGGTTTAAGAGAAGTTGTCTTTAGGCCTAAGGCTGGCCATAATGGGGTAACATAACTAGTATCATGTACTTGAGACTCGCAAACATGCTTATGTGGCAAACAATTAAAGAAGAGAGAGAGGATCATAGTAACATAGATAGATACCGTATCATAATAAATGTTATGCTAATATGTGTCATGCATGTCAATAAATAAGACCATCTATGATACTACTTTATGAGACTAACCACAATGAGTAGTAACTAGATATGTTACCACTTTCATCTCTTTCTTCATTTATTGCATGCCACATCATCTATTTAACCTATATATGTGTGATGTTACTACCTATGTTATTCCCACTGTGGGTAGTCTGATATTATGCACTATGAATGTAGTATCATACACCAGTATCATACAGTATCATATGATGATACTAGTATATGTTACTCCCCACTATGAACAGCCTAATAAACCCGGACGGAGGGAGTATGTTACTATAACCATCTCTCTTATTTAATTCTCTGCGACATAAGCATGTTTGCGGGTCCTAAATACATGATACTACTTATGTTACCCCACTATGGCCAGCCTAAAACCGGTTTGTAGACCATCGTTTCTGATACAAATGCCTAAAACCGGTTGTTCAGGCGAAAGTCATCTTCATGCTCAGGTAGTTACCCTATTGGGATATGGTTTGTTGAGATGCTCTATTGCCCGATGTGTTTTCTCACCGCAACAAAAAGCAACATCGAACGTGTTTTTTTTTAAGAATTGACACATGGGGCTGCTGACTCGCACGCGATAGTAGTACCTCTGTACGACGAGTGTACCAGCGAGAGGCGATAAATAGCAAAACTGCGCTCGTAAAGCCGCGGGCCCCACGTGCAACCCCGCACAACGAACAGCCCTCTTCGGGGTCACAAAACCGGCAGCACATTCCGGGGTGCCGTGCGCCCGCCCGCCACGGTGGTGCCCCACCTCCTTTGCCTTATCCCTTCCGCTTCCCGGTGGCCCCCAACCCCTCGCTTAGCACCCACCATCATCCGTTTCCGCCGTGTCACCGCCAGTGGGTCCAGAAGGTCCGCGGGCCCCGCATGTCAGTGACTAAACGTTCGTAGCCCAGCGTACCGTCCCAGCGCTCCGCGACACGTGGAGCTCGCCCGCTGCTCCCCGGCGCTCGCTATAAGCCATTTTTCCTCCCTCCCCACCTTTCCTCCTCCCTCCCCACTCGTGGCCGGACCTGACCTGACCTCGCGTCGTCACTGTCGCTCGCGAGACTTCGCCGGATTGGAATCAGATACGACACGACGGCGACGATTTCAGCCGCCGACTCCGTCGAGCTCCGCTAATCCGTGGCTCGGCCCAGCATCAGGTCGCTCCGGTGGCCTGATTCGACGCCCGATCAGGTAATTTCACCTCCTATGCAATAATAACTAACTTTAGGCGCGAGTGCGATTCTCTCGGCTGCTGCTGATTTCGTCCAGCCTCCGACGTGCTCTCCTCCGTCTCTGCTCTGATCCTCCCGTCTTCGGTTATTCCAATCCAGATATTTGGGCATTTTTGCACTTCGTTCTGCCTGCCGTCCGCGATTTGCAGAGCTTGGTGCGGACGGAACATTCGATACTGTTGCATATTCATCCGCAGGGGTTGGTTGCTCTGTTCGTGGGGCTCAATTGCGTGTAGGATTGGTTGGCGGTATGTGGTGATTGGACGCCCAGGCTCAGTTGCGTGAGAGATGAACACTTCACTCGAAACCGACCACTTGCATTAGAATCGATTGCGTGGGGGTTTGGTTTTGTCTGACTGCGTCTGCATACAATCTTTCTGATAGTAATTCCCTTACTGCAGTGCAACTCAAGCTTATTGATTATATTGACAATCTTCTGATAGTAACTTCCTTGCTGCAGTGCAACTCAAGCTTATTGGTTATATTGACAATCTTCTGATAGTAATTTCCTAGCTGCAGTGCAAGTCAAGCTTATTGATTGTATTAATTTTATTGATGATGCAGGATGGCGTTGAAGAAGGCCAAGTCGTAGTCACGCCTGCAATTAATGCTAGAGAATCAAGGTGTCCGGGAAGAATATGCACCTTTGAGTCTGCCCATGGTCTGTGACACTGTACATCCATCCATAGACTTGAGGCAGTGATCAGGTTTTGTTCAGTGCAAGAACTCGCCATGGGCAGTGCCTGCTCAAGGAACAGAGGCCAAGTGGTCCATGAGGATCAACTGTACAGCGTCAAGTTCTCCAAGAGCGGCAGCTTCAAATGGCTGCTGCACACGCTGTCACGCAGCAGCTCTGATGTGCTCCGGAAGGCGCAGGGACCGGGCCCAGGTCGCCGCCCGTCACTGGTGGAACTTTGCGTGGCCAGAGTCCGTGAGGTAGTCATGTGAACTCGTATGTTCAGAGTTTGGCGAAGCAATGCCTGTTCTTGGCTGAGTTTATGTGGGTGATTGCAGGACATAAGTAGGTATTCAGATTTCTCCATGCTGCCTAGGGATCTTAGCCAGCAGATATTCAATGAACTGGTGCGGTGTAGCTACATCACCGAGGAGTTGCTGGGAGCTTTTCGCGACTGTGCTTTGCAGGTGAAATTTTGGTACCTGTTTGGTTAACTGTTTCAAATGAAATAGACAGTGATGTTTTATCTTAAATACAATTTTTAAGCCGAAACAATGGGAAAATTCCCCACTGCATTTTGTTTTATTGATATGGGTTATGTACAGAAGAATGATGAATAAAAGAATACAAGTCTAGCTTATCCCTGTTAACTATGAACAATTACTTGATGTAAAATTAAAGTTCCCGTACCATCAATCAGGCCTTTATATGTAAATATGTTTTATTTTTCTCGACAAATTCTTGTGTATTATCAGGGAGTGAACAAAGGCAATAAGGCATCTTATCAGACATTCGTTGTTGGTTTTTCAAGGTTCACTCAGTAATTTAGAATGCAATTCTTTGTCAAGCTTGTCTTGAGCTTGTTCATAGAAAGTAAAAATTACTTTGGTAAATTTATCCGGTAAGAATGAAAAAGTACCTATTCCTTAGGGAAGCCCATTTAATAGACCATTTGAGATCACTTAGGTAGCTAGCTACCTTATTCCTAGTCAGATGGCACTTCTTGCTTAAGGTAAATTGCAAGCCAAGCCACCAGTTTGCTTGGTGAGCTAGACCAGAAAAGAAAACTTGAAGGCTTTTATCGCGCTCTGGGACGAGTTAGCCCTATATGACAACCAATTGATCTTCCACACTATTCGGTATCAGGATATTTGTCTGGATGAGTACCCTGGAGTGAAGGATGCTTGGATGGAAGTAATCGCTTCTCAAGGGCAGTCCTTGCTATCTGTTGACATCTCTTGCTCTGATGTGACTGATAGTGGATTGAATCTTCTCAAAGATTGCTCAAATATGCAAAGTCTGGCATGCAATTACTGTGATCGAATTTCTGAACATGGACTTAAAACAGTGTCAGGTAAGTGATGACAATAGTTGAGTAGCTGTGCGAGTCTGGGGGGTGAATGTTCACTTTTATGATGTATGATGTGTGTCTTCATTCTGCAGGCCTCTCAAACTTGACATCGCTCAGCCTTAAGAAATGTGCTGCTGTTACAGCTGAAGGAGCAAAAGCCTTTGCAAAGTTAGTTAACTTGGTAAATTTGGACCTTGAGCGATGCCCAAAAATTCATGGTGGCCTTGTTCATTTAAAAGGTGGCCTTTTGTTCCCTGAACCAATTGTTTGTAAAGCGTGCCGAATCACCTAATTTATTCCAACTTATACATTTCCATTTCCTGGCATGTGATACATACATTTGTTTGTAGTCACTATAAGAATTGGCATGCAGCCTATTTATTCGCATTCCGCTCAATAGCAAGTAACTCTGAAAAACTACTTGCCTCTGTTGCAATAACATAACATTCTTTTACAGGCTTGAGAAAACTGGAAACACTGAACATGAGATATTGTAACGGCATCACAGATTCAGATATGAAGTATTTATCAGGTTATAACTCTTCTATGGCTAGTCTAAACCAACCTATGTTTTCATACATATTGATCTACAATGCAATGCCCTTCTCCTTGTGTAGATTTTACGAACTTGAGAGAGTTGCAACTGTCTTGCTGCAAAATAAGTGATTGTGGTGTTTCTTATCTGAGAGGTAACCCCCAAACACATGCTCTTGAATTGTTTTTTTGTTGTTGACTAACTCTTCGTTTTTATTTACTTAGTAACCCGAGGGTTTATAAATTTAGCCGTGTTTAAGTTGTTGGTTTGATCTCTTAGGTCTGTCCAAACTATCCCACCTAAATCTGGAGGGCTGTGCAGTGACTGCTGCTTGTTTGGAAGCTATATCAGGTTTTATATCCTTTCCTTATAGAGCACCCTGCTGTTGATGCTACTTCCACACAAGTTTCTTTGGCTTAGTCTTGTGTATAGTTTGATCTATTATGTATGTTGCAGCAGGAGGACGATTGGGCCTTAGAACTCTGTAGAAGTATGTGTGTCATGAACTTATTCACAAGTTACCGCAGCAGTCTTATATCTTTATTTATCTCTAGAATTCATGCCCAGAGAGATGCCCTTTTGGTAGAAAGATAACATGATATCTTTATAAGTTTGCTTCAGAAGTTTAATGAGAATGAGTCAAAGTAACATATTAGTTAGCCAGATAGTTCTTCTGTGCATTTATGGGGACACCGTGCTGTTCTATGTAAAAATGATGAGAGATGTTTTTACCTCTTCTGTTTCTGAGAGTCAGTGTATGGAGTTTAACTCCATTATTTTGAAAGGAAGCTTGTGTTGTTGACCGGAGGAGTTAAATGTTCCTTTTACAAGGACATTGTTAGTTACGAGGCCTGAACTTACTATTTCACTGTTGCATGGTTACTCTGTTGTAATACTCATTTATGTTGTAGCATTCGGTTAGCATTTCATGCATAATTATGCAAATGGTTGCAAGCTCACTATCTGGGTGCCAAACTTCATTAATAGTCATGCTATTTCAGGATTGGCTTCATTGGTTTTGTTAAATCTCAATAGGTGTGGCATATGTGATGAAGGCTGTGAGAAATTGGAAGGTAAATACGGCACCAATTGCTGACCATATGGTGAACACGACTCTTTGTTACTTTCTGAGATCATTGTGTGTGCATGCAAAATGGGATACATGTTTCCTTCTTTGAGATGTAGGTGTCTAGCTCAGTAGTTACATTGATGGATCCGCAATGCATCTCTGTTTCCTTCACCCACAATTTTTTCAAGCATGCATATTTGTACCCTTTTGTGACCTGAATCTGTCCAAGTGTGTTCCTTTGTCCTGCACAGCTACACCCTTTTATAGCTCACTGTTTGGTAGCTCATAGTCTGGTGCTGCCTTGCAGGTCTTGTCAAATTGAAGGTTCTTAATTTAGGGTTCAACCACATTACAGATGCCTGCTTGGTTCATCTACGAGGTGAGTATTAATCACTGTTTATCTTTGTATTAATTTGTTATAGCAACATTTGAACATGCTAATATCGAAATTCTTGAGACACTCATCTACGCAAGCAACAAGTGTTTCACATCTTTAATGGTTACTTGGTTGATTTGGTCATCCTATATTAAAATGTTTTGAGACACTCCTCTCTTATTTTATCAGTTTTGTACTAAAATTAAGTAATTAACAAAGTCATTGTTGTGCATGATTTCATAAAACCAGATTTTTTTTTGTTTCTCAAACACGCACGTGAATGCATGCCATTTTGTAGTAGAAGAAAGTACCGAGAAGGCGCAGATCTTACAAAGCAACTAGAAAACCCAAACGAAAATGAAATAAACAAGAAACTAAGAACAGCCCCGAAGGAATTTATGCAAATGAAGCAACAGCATAAAACATGATTATTATCCTTCAAGAAAGATGGCTGGTATTTTGTCTTTTTGCTGATGCACAAAGATGCTTGTAAGATGAAAGCAGAGGCATGTCAAAGAACATGCAGAGGATCTTGCACTTCTGGCATGTATGTTATTCATTTTCTAGATCAAAATGGAGTGTCAATTGGGAGCACTTGTCTCTTGTATTAAATCTTGTATAAAAATATATTTTAAAAAATATAACCATGGAGACGCCCATTTGAATCGTGGATCCGGTATACTTAAACAACACAACGTGGGGACAGTCTGTATATGATGTTCTTTGCTCCTTCCAGAATTGATCAATTTGGAGTGTTTGAACTTGGACTCATGCAAGATTGGTGATGAGGGGCTATTGCACCTGAAAGGTGAGTTCCTTCAGCATGTCTTTTTCTTTTCTTTTTTTGTAACTGTAGTAGCATGTCTCACTTCATCTCCTATTACATATTGTTTTATAAAATGTCGAATAGTGCAATCATCGGGTTAACCAACTCGTGCAGTTTAGTGTTGTGGAATGGCATATGATTTTTATTTACCAGACTTCTCTACAGTTAGCAGTATAGCATTGATGGGGCATTCTTGTTTGCCTGCAGAAATTTGTATTGAGCCTTTGTGGTTAGACGATTTTAGCGCTTTCTGTCTAGAAAAATCAAATTTTTTGGCTCTCCTTTTTTTTTTTTGAATAATAGCTCTCCTGTTGTAAAGCACTAATTGATACATTTTGCTGTTCTGTAGGCCTTTTGCAATTAAGAAGTTTGGAACTTTCGGACACTGCAGTTGGAAGCAATGGACTTCGTCATCTCTCTGGTTTGTTTACGCTTTGCCAAATTCTGTTTCATGAACTGTTGATTCTCCGTTTCCCCCCTCTTTAATTTGCCTTCGTTTTAGTAGTCCAGTTGAAAAGTTAGCTTGTTACATTATTCTTGCTGCTTTTGTGGGAAAATTGAACTTGCTTCTGCTGTAACCAATGTAAGCTAGGTGATCACCATATCACTGGAATATATCTTGTCGGCTTCTGCTCTAATGATTGGTTACTAGATGTATATTACTTCTAGTATTGTGTTTATAGAAATATTGTTTTCATCTTGGTGGCCAACGCATTATCTTAGATTATATTGTCATTTTTTCTGGGCTGCCTACCTGTATTGTGGTCAGGTGGCTTGTGTCAAGGCATAAACCACTGGTTCACACAATTCAAGAAATACCACTCAAAGTTGCATGATAGAGGGGCCAATGCTGATAATGTACAGTGGTATGTTTGGCAATTTTCCATATCTGAAACTGATCAGTTATGTCAGGAAATGACTCCACATTTAATGGTACATTGCATGCACACATTTCATTGACAGTGTCCCCTGACTTTTATCTTGCTACATAAACAATGCCTAGCTTAATGTGCTCTCAACAATTGATAGTTGAGCCATAATATTCATCTTAATCACAATGCTGAAGTGTTATTATGAGGTTTATGTGTCTGAACTCTTATGGTCGATATTATTTTTCACTATAGTTATGCAACGGTTCTTTTGCAGGTCTTCGGAATTTGCATAGCATGAATCTCTCTTTTACAGTGATTACGGACATTAGTCTGAAGAAAATTGCTGGCATGAATTCACTGAGGTCACTTAATCTTGATAATCGCCAAATCACAGACAATGGCTTGGCGGCTCTTACAAGTATGTCTCTCAGACTCCCAGGTCTTGTGATGATGGATAGTAACTCAGCCAAATTTCGTCGTTTGTTGCGTTAGTTATTGGGTTTCTAGTTTTTAAACTAAGTGTCTACATCTTTAAGCAGTTTCATTGGTAATATAAGGGTTACAGTTGTGTTAATAACTGGATCATGAAGAGTGTCTCTTCGGGGCACTTCCACAACCTTGCCCCTAAGATTCCGTATTTCCACTGTTGACCTTTCTAGTGATTCTAAATTTCTGTCGTTTATAAAATTTGTGAACTGCAATATGGGCAAGAATAGCCCTTTATGACAGTGGTTCGCCCGGTGTTGCAATAATTTGTGGTCATTCAGATGTGTTTGTTCATAACATCACGTTGGCTAAAGTCTACTTATTTGGTCAATGCAGCTCTCACCGGGTTAACGCACCTTGATCTTTTTGGAGCTCGTATAACTGATGCTGGGACAAACTGCCTCAGATGTAAGTGTGCACGATTAAATCAAAGATCAATTCAATCATACGACACCTAACATGGTTGTCACTATTTCAGATTTCAAGGGTCTGCGGTCTCTGGAGGTCTGCGGTGGGCTAATCACTGATGCTGGAGTGAAGAACATCAAGGACCTCAAAGACCTGACGTTGCTTAACCTATCCCAAAACGGCAACCTCACAGACAAGACCTTGGAGATAATCTCGGGTACGGTCATCTTTCGCATTCTTTCTTTCGTTTCCCCGCAACTTCTGGTATGATCCTCACAGTTATATATCCTTGTTGCAGGCCTGACCGCTTTGGTCTCGCTGAACCTATCGAGCTCCCGGGTGTCCAACGCCGGCCTCCACCACCTGAGGCCGCTGCAGAACCTGCGCTCGCTGTCGCTCGACTCGTGCAAGGTGACGGCCTGCGAGATCAAGAAGCTTCAGCTGGCCGCCCTCCCCAACCTGGTAAGCGTGCGGCCGGAGTAGTCCGGTAATTGGCACCTCCGTCCATCTGTAGATAGCCACTACGAGTAGAGCAGGCAGAACGTGCCTGCGCGTCTGTACATACATAGTCTTGTGAGTTACGCGAGGGATTGATCTGATGATAGACTGAACTGTTTATGTCGTCTACGGTGTGCCCATTAAAGCTGATGCGAAGAAACAACTGTAAATGCGTCGTGCTTCCTCCGCATTTGGGATGGTATGTAAAATGTAATGGCTCGTGTACGTAACAGTTGGTGTTTGCCAAGTTTCGTCGCGTGGTGCTACGATCCTGGTTACTATTCTCAGCGCGGATCGCTTTCCCTTGGCGTGTGATATGGTGGTGTGATGCCGGGCACCGCTGTGGTACCAAACAACTCACAAACAACTCACATAAGGATCCTATGCACGGAGGGTCTTATCCGGTTCATCGGACTTTGGGAGATCATATCGGAGGTTCAATTGGATGCTCAAACTAAGGATAGCCCCATTTGGGCTTGGAATGTGACAGGAGTCTACACTGCATCATCCGCATACAAGATGCTTTGTGAGGGAGGAGTTAAATTTCACTCTTTCGGAGCAATTTGGAAATGTTAGGTGCCACTTGCATGTAAAATCTTCATGTGGCTGGCTGTGCAATACCGATTGTGGACGTCGGATAGAAGGGCGAGACACGGTTTGCAAGACCAAACATCAAAATGCTACTTCTATGATCAAGAGGAAGACACGATCGACCACATCTTGCAGCAATGTGTGTTTTCAAGGCAAGTGTGGTACAAATGCATGACCAGGATGGGATTGAGGATGGAGTTTTGCCCAACATACGAGTCTCGCTTGGTGCAATGGTGGACGGAAGCTAGGAAACGCATACATAAGCAAACTCGGAAAGGATTTGACACATTCGTGATGCTCATCTGCTGGACACTTTGGAAGCAGAGGAATGCGAAAGTATTCGGATCGAGTCAAATCAAGAATGAATGGGAGACTGTGGACTTGATCTTCGACGATTTGAGGACCTGGGCTACTGCAGGAGCATTTGGAGGATGATCGGTACCTGAGTAGTAGACTAGCATTAGGAGTGGGGTGGAGGCTTGGTTGAGGTTGATTTGTGATCTTCAACTAGCGCATTTGTAAAATTCTTGTACATATATTTCTCCCTTCTATAAAGCTAAGGTACGCCTTTGATGTACCCTTAAAAAAACAGCAGCCAACTCTCTCAAGTGGCAAACTCTCAACTATATTTCATGGTATTAAACAACTCACAAGTAGCGACAACTAAATCATAAGATGAAATCATAAGGATCCTGTATGGATATATATTTCATGGTACCAAACAACCAACAAGAAGCAACAACTAAATCATAAGAAGAAATCATAAGGATCCTATGTTAAGGACATGGCCTTCAATCCATACACGAGAGCTAAGAACATGCCTTTGAGTTCAACTAAACTAATGCGTATAGCACAACACATCAACTTCATCAGATGCTCCCTTCGCATGGAAGAGCTGAAGAGAACTTAGACTAGAAGCACCTATGAGTTAGATGTGAACACAACTAAAAATGAAGGATTTATACTAGAAGCACCTACAATTTAGATGTGAACACAACTAAAAATGAAGTATAAATTTGTAAGTCTCA
The DNA here is from genome assembly GCF_018294505.1 of Triticum aestivum. Classification (NCBI taxonomy): domain Eukaryota; kingdom Viridiplantae; phylum Streptophyta; class Magnoliopsida; order Poales; family Poaceae; genus Triticum; species Triticum aestivum. The sequence continues at coordinate 547,748,258 of NC_057798.1, read as the reverse complement.
ACCTGTGTATCAGGAGCAAACTTGTGGAGCCTCGTGTTGTAATTAAATCATGAACTGCTTGCATGGGAACTTGCATAACTTTTGACTCAAGACCTTAAATCACTCACCGTTCGTTGTGCACAAAAGATGACTTGAAATGTCATCTTATACAGCCCGAAATTTCTCCACACACGACAGCGTGTGGCCGACAAAAAATCCAGCGGACAGAGTGTGGGTTGTGGACGAGATTCCCTAGCTGGGATTCATCGTCGTGCCTGGTCGTCTAAATTCAGTCGTCCGCCTAGCAGTGCTCTAGACCCTTGTAGAATTAATTCAGTTTATATGGGAGGTTGCAGCTTGAAATCTGACGTGTCATTTCTCCCGAAATAGGCACCGGGACCTTTCCAATATAGATAATGGTTTCACATGTGTCTTTCTTTGTCTTTTCCACTGGTTTAACTTATGTATGAGGCTTGACCTCACATGTTGATGCATTGGTTATGGACTAGTCCAGATCATCCTACCTTCCTCAAGCAAAACCATCCTTGGTTTTGAGGTATTTTGTATTGACTTCTTCACATGAGGGAATTGCTCAACCTTGATTGCTTGTTCCACCGTAGGCTCGAGTACATGGTTTACTCCTTGATGTGTAAAGTAATACTTTAGAACTTTCCTGGTGAGTAGCACTGTGATGGAACTACTACAACCTTCCCAAAAGAAGATGACAGGATCACATTGACATCACATCGCATACCACCTTGTCCACATAACTTCCCACTGAAAATGCCACCCTCACACAATGTGTAATCTTTACCTTACTAACAACATCCAACCATTTCACATAACTAGTCAATGTGTACGTGCAATGCACGCAAATTTGGAAGTATATTAAGTGCATGCGAATATTAAGTAAGATATTATTTGCGTGTTATTATGTGATTAGCACTATATTTGGCATGAAATTAACTGCACGCTAAACGTGTTGAACGCTCGACATTGAAGCAGTCTAGGTCGCCGGATTGACATGATTTGATGGCCGAGATTAATTGGATCTGCCCCTTTGGGTCTTTTTATATTGGTATAGATATGGCTGGGGTTACCTCCATGTTGATATCCACGAGCAAGCACAAGATAACTACTAATGATGTTGTTCTAGTTGCCACCATCAATGAGATTATCGCTATCTCCTTCATATGAACTCAGAGGTGCCTCGGTCTCAAAAGTATAATACTTTGCATCTTTCTTCTCAAATTCACATTTATCACTTGAGTCATCGGACATGTGCCCATCCTTTGTGAGCAACACCTTCTTTAAATTAGAATAACCCTTCATGAAATGACCTCTACCCTTGCATGTGAAGTAGCTTCTTTTGCGGTTATCTTTGCGTGAGGACAAATCTGCAACAATACTTCCATCAGCTTCCCGGTGAGTTGAACTTATCCAAGTGCTTGATGTGTAGGTGTGGCTACAGGCTTGGCGACGCTTCAGCTATTGACCAGAACAAACAACTTGATGCACAAGTTCTTGCAAGTCTTAATATGGAACCATCTCTATTCTTTCTTGCAAATCTTCATTGGCCATGAAAGAAACTTAAGATTGTGGCCTCATGTTGCTCATTCACCCATGTACTAATCATTAGAATCTCCGTTTCTTTATAGTACTCATCAACACTACAATTCCTTGTGTGAATCGTTGCATTCGATTGTACAAGGTTCTTGTGAAGTGTTCGGGAATAAAGCATCTCTGAATCAGATTCTTCGATTGCGCCCATGCATCTGGATGACCTCCAGCACGACATAGTTGGTTCCACCAAATCATATCGTACCTTCTTCTCCTCTGTGTAGCGGTGGCTATCAAAGATCTGACCCACACGGATCTCCCACTCCAAATAGTCATCGGGCTCAGTTTCCCATTGAATGATGGTATGATAAATTTTGAATTTACCAATCTCATCATCTTCATAGTCATGATGAGAATGTCCATGAACTCTTCCTCCCATGTAGAAGCCTTCTTGGGTTTCACCTCGACGATCGTGATTAGCACGTCGTTGCCGCAACACGCAGTATTCTCGAGCATCATCATAGTGGTCACTCTAGCACTCTCCGTGGTGATCCATTGTATGGGGAATTGTCGTTGTCAACCCCATGCATCAAGTCCATCTCGTGGTGGAGATGGTGGCTCCCAAACAACATCTTGTTGGTCGTGGTGAGCATGTTGGTGTGGTGTAGCGTTGTAGCTATGGGCATCATCGGAGGAGTACACATGCATGTGCTCTCCATTTCCCTCCTCCGAGCGGCGTTGGCACCGCAGTTTAGGGAGTTGTCAATGTCGATCCCATGTAGAAGCCTATTCAACAAAGTTTCTTTCTGAGGAAGTTGATTCTCTGGATGAGGTTGGCCTCCATGGTCGTGGTGCGCTTCTCCACCTAAAAGTGCATTGTTGCACTAAATAGTTTTTGACATCAATGACAACTTCATTTGTGTTTGTAACCACATGCTCTAGTGTAAACAACACCATTTAAAATGGAAGTGGAGCATGGATGGTTATATCCCCTCTTGACGGAAAAAGGAAAAGAGAAGTACCAAGGAAAAGCGGAGTGCCATATTGTTTTCTTTTTTCTTGAGTTCTTAGGTCAGCCGCACTATTAAGAGGGGGTGCATCACGAAAACATATGGGAATCTACTTCACCTCACCCATGATCTGAAAAAACTCACAGCCAAATGCTTCTGTTCAGGCCGGAACTTCCGGGACGGCCGAAACTTCCGAGGACCAGAACTTCCGGGACGGATCTGGGAAGCTTTCGGGCCACTCAGAGAAACTGCTCTTTTTTTGTGCAAACTTTCTGTGTAGCCTGGAACCTCGCCGGACCCTGACCGGAACTTCCGTCCCCCGGAACTTCCGGGCTGGCTGGAACTTCCTGGCACCGGAGCCTCTGTCCCCTGTTCTACAGCTTCCGGGGTACTCCAGAGAGGATGCAAACTCTCTGTGTAGTCCGGAACTTGGCCGGAACTTCCAGTGTCCGGAATTTCCGGTCGTCAACGGAACTTCCGGGCTTCGCAGGAATCTGGCCCCAACGGCTAGATTATGTCCCCACCTATAAATAGTCTTCTTCTTCCCCCACAAAGTGAAGGAAATATGCCCTAGAGGCAATAATAAAGTTGTTATTTATATTTCCTTATATCATGATAAATGTTTATTATTCATGCTAGAATTCTATTAACCGGAAACTTAGTACATGTGTAAATACATAGACAAAACATAGTGTCCCTAGTATGCCTCTACTTGACTAGCTCGTTAATCAAAGAATT